>NC_045963.1:76734174-76806674 GCF_010909765.2 Amblyraja radiata | reverse complement strand
TATAAGTTTTGCCTGTTTAAGGTAGGGAACATAGGTTTAAGGTGAAGGGGAAAAGATTTCATAGGAATCTGAGGGGTAACTTTTTCACACAGAGGGTGGTGGGTGTATGGAAAAAGCTGCCAGAGGAGGTAGTTGAGGCTGGGACTATCCCAACGTTTATCAGTCAGAGTATTGAGTATAGAAGTTGGGAGGTCATGTTGCAATTGTATACGACGTTGGTGAGACCGCATTGAGAATATTGTGTTCAGTTCTGGGCACCATGTTACAGGAAAGATATTGTCAAGCTTGAAAGGGTTCAGAGAAGATTTACGAGGATGTTGCCAGGACTAGAGGGAGTGAGCTATAGGGAGAGGTTGAGCAGGCTGGGTCTCTATTCCATGGATCGTAGGAGGATGAGGGGGATCTTATAGAAGTGTACAAAATCATGAGAGGAATAGATCGGGTAGATGCACCGAGTCTTTTACCCAGAGTAGGGAAATCGAGGACCAGAGGACATAGGTTCAAGATGAAAGGGGAAAGATTTAATAGGAATCCGAGAGGTAACCTTTTCACACAAAGGGTGGTGGGTGTATGGAACGAGCTGCCAGAGGAGGTAGTTGAGGCTGGGACTATCCCATCGTTTAAGAAACAGTTAGACAGGTACATGGATAGGACAGGTTTGGGGGGATATGGACCAAGCGCAGGCAGGTGGGCCTAGTGTAGCTGGGACATTGTTGGCCGGTGTGGGCAGGTTGGGCCGAGGGGCCTGTTTCCACACTGTATCACTCTATGACCGATCGTCTGTTGCCCAGAGTGAGTGAGCGGGGCGGGGTCTGGCAGGGCAGAGCGGGGCGAGGCAGGGAGGGGAGGGGCAGGGAAGGGAGGGGCAGGGAGGGACGAGGGATGCGGACTCACCATACTCGGGTTGTCCCTCTGGTTCCCACCGCCGCTGTGTCACCGTGCCGCGGTCCCAGCTGCCGGCGGGGTTCAGGAAGTTGCTGTCCTCTGCCCGCTCGCCGCCGCCGCCGTCGTGCGCCGAGGCGGTGGCCGCCGTCTTCTGCCACCAGCCCCGCCAGCCCGGCGAGGGCCCTGGCCAGCTGGGCTTGGCCACCTTGCGCAGATCCCTCTCCGCCTCCATCTCCGTCCCGTCCACCACCTCAATGGTCACCTGCACGGCGGAAGACAACCTACGTCAAGGCGCAATGCGCACGTCTACAGGCGGCAGCGGTAGAAGGTGGACACACAAAGTGCTGGAGTAACTCAACGGGTCAGGCTGCATCCCTGGAGAGAGGCGGTGGGTGACGTCTCTTCAGACTGGCAGTCACAAAGGGCGGCACGCTGGCGCAGCGGTAGAGTTGCTGCCTTACAGCGAATGCAGCGCCGGAGACCACGGTTCGATCCCGACCTCGGGTGCTGTCTGTACGGAGTGTGTACGTTCTCCCCGTGACCTGCGTGGGTTTTCACCGAGAACTTCGGTTTCCTCCCACGCTCCAAAGACGTACAGGTTTGGATAAATGTAAAAATTGTCCCTAGAGTGTGTAGGATAGTGTTAGTGTGCGGGGATCGCTGGTCGGCATGGACCCAGTGGGCCGAAGGGCCTGTTTTCGCGCTGTATCTCTAAACAATTATTGTCAGGCTACCTCTCTGAAGCTCCTAGATGGCGACACAAGGAACTGCAGATGCTGTTATCTTGTGCAGAACACAAGATCAGCAGGTCAGGCAGAATCTCCTGAAAACGTGGATAGATGATGTTTCATATGACTTGACGATAAACATAGACTTAAATTGTTGAAATTCTTTGCAGCGCAGATTCTGTTTATTCTTGTTTAGGGGGGGGGTTGTTTTTTCCTTTTTTCTCTTTTTTTCTTTTTATCTTTTTGTTTTTTTTTCTACATAAGTTTTCTTTTAAAGATTTAACTATATTTACATAGAGACCGGGGAGGTCTATATTCAAGATTTCAAGATTTCAAGATTTCAAATTTATTTTGTCACATACACCTTTCGGTGTAGTGAAATTCTTTTTGCCATGCAGCACATAAAAAAAGAATACAACATAACAGTAGTAGATAGTTTCAGATAGATACATCAAAACATCCACTGTGGCCGTTTCAATGTGTATTCTGACACTGGACTCATATTTAGGTTATACCTGTTATTAATGTAATCCTGATCCCTATGTATCAATATCATTGTTATGTTTATCATTATTCTTTTGTTTTGTTGTTTTGTTTATGTTTTTGGAAAAAAAACGAATAAAAAGATTTTAAAAGAAAGAAAGATGACGTTTCAGGTCACCACATGTAACAATACTGGATCTAAACCTGCATTTCCAGAGAAGTCTAGACTCAGCAATGATGGACACAACACAATGGTGGGTCTTCTTGTAACACCCCAGGCAGTTCACCCATGTCCCTCAAGGGTAATGAGGGTATAGATAGCAGAAACAAGGAACTGCAGATGCTGGTTAACACACAAAAAATACAGAGTGCTGGAGTAACTCAATGGGTCGGGCAGCATCTGTGGAGAACATGGATAGGTGACGTTTCACAGAGTGCTGGAGTAACTCAGCAGGTCAGGCAGCATCTGTGGAGAACATGGATAGGTGACATTACACAGAGTGCTGGAGTAACTCAGCGGGTCAGGCAGCATCTGTGGAGAACATGGATAGGTGACGTTTCACAGAGTGCTGGAGTAACTCAGCGGGTCAGGCAGCATCTGTGGAGAACATGGATAGGTGATCTGGAGAACATGGATAGACAACTATGTCTGTAGAAGGTGCTCTATGATCTTTAGTAGAAGGGTTCTGACCCGAAACGTCACCTATCCACGTTCTCCACAGATGCTGCCTGACCCGCTGAGTTACTCCAGCACTCTGTGAAACGTCACCTATCCACGTTCTCCACAGATGCTGCCTGACCCGCTGAGTTACTCCAGCACTCTGTGAAACGTCACCTATCCACGTTCTCCACAGATGCTGCCTGACCCGTTGAGTTACTCCAGCACTCTGTGTCCTTTTTCTATCGATTGGAAAGGTTTAAGAGGACGATGGGCCACACGCAGGCAAAATGGGACGGGCGCACTGTGCCAAGTTGGACAGCAAGGGCCTGCTTCCGTGATGTGCGGCCCCATTACTCTGTCCATTCGTGTAAGTATTCTGTTGGTTGGAGCTGGAGGAGCAGACCCAGCCACCCAGCGTGATCAAGGTATGTCGTAGGATCAAAGGATCGCGAACAAACGGAATGATTTAAAAAATCTTCCGTCCAGGAATCTGCCAGAAGGCACAGCCAACTGGAACTGCCTCAAACCAGCCATCCCATCTTCTCCTCATTCTGTCTGCCACGCAGAAGCCAATACGCTCACGTGGGCTCGGATCACAGCTAGTATCTGGTGCTGGAAAGCCTCACCGCACATCAAAACATGAACATTGCCTTGCAGTTTGTCCCATCGAAAGGCCTGTATAGTTTAGTTTAGTTTAGTTTAGTTTGAATTAATTTAGTTTAGTTGAGTTGAGTTGAGTTTGGATATCCTAACATATGGCATCTCTGTGTGGTATCTCAGCTGCACGGAGGCGGAGAGGAGAGCTCTTCAGCGCGTCGTCCACAGAGCGCAGAAGATTATTGGGACACAGCTACCAGCCTTGGAGGGCATCTACTATACACGGTGCCTCAGGAAGGCTGTCAGCATTCAAAAAGACTCCTCACACCCTTGCAATAGTCTGTTCGAACTCCTACCTTCCGGCAGACGTTACAAGGCCTTCTACGCCCGCACCTCCAGACTTAGGAACAGCTTCATCCCCAGAGCTATAGCTGCTCTGAACTGGCCCTGCTGAGTGCCCCCCACCCCCCCATGAACTGTCTCCCTCGGATGGTCATGTCGCACATCGACCCGGCACAGCCACATTTGCACTTTATACTGTTTTACTGTTATATTTTCATCTTGCTTCTCTGGGTGTCTAAATTTTTAGTTAATTAAGTTATGACATCGGATGGAAGCTGCATACCAAATCTCGTTGTACCTCTGTGCAATCGCATCGCCCCCCCCCCCCCCCCCCCCCCCCCCCCCCCCACTCCAAAGATGTACGGGTTTGTGGGTTAAATGGCTAGGTATTTAAAAAAAATGTAAGATTGTCTCTCGTGTGTGTTGGGTAGTGTTAATGTGCGGGGATCGCTGGTCGGCCTGGACTTGGTGGGCCGAAGGGCCTGTTTCCGTGCTGTATCTCCAAACTAAATTAAACTAGTTAAGATTAGTCTAGTTTAGATTCGATTAGTTTAGTTTGGATTAATTTAGTTCCGCTTAGATTATATTATATTAGTTTTGTTTAGTTAAATCCTTACATTGGCTCCCTGTATGTCAGAGAATTGATTTTAAAATCCTGCTGCTCACCTATAAATCACTACATGGTTTAGGGCCAAAGTATATCACTGACATGCTTCCACTATATAAGCCTTCTAGACCGCTAAGATCTTCTGAAACCAATCTGCTAGTGATTCCCAGAGTAAATACAAAACATGGGAAAGCAGGATTTAGTTACTATGCAACAAATAGCTGGAATAAACTTCCTGAAGATTTAAGACTTGCCTCAACTTTGACCACTTTTAAAACAAGACTGAAAACTTTTATGTTTACTTTAGCTTTCAGCTAAATCTTAACTACATTGCACTTTTAACTTTTGCACTTTTTATAATGCATTTTTAATTTTGCTTTTCTTTTCTTTTAGTTCTTCTATTTTATTTCATTTTATTATTTCATTTATTGTATGACATGTTTTTATGTGAAGCACTTTGAGTCTGCCTCGTGTATGAAATGTGCTATATAAATAAAGTTGCCTTGCCTTGCCTTGCCTTGCCTTGCCTTAGTTTGGATTAGTTTAGTTTAGATATGTTTAGTTTAGTTTAGATATATTTAGCTTAGTTTACAGATACAGCATGGAAACAGGCCCTTCGGCCCACTATTGATCACCTGTTCCATGTTATCCTACTTTCTCATCCACTCCCTACACACTAGAGGGCAATTTACAGAGGGCCGATTAGCCTACAAGCCTACAATGGAGAAGGAGGGAATGAATGAGGGAGGGGAGTCGGGCAGAACGTGGGGAATTCTACAAGGAAAGTCAGTGTGATTATATCTGGCAACTCAGCTTTGGTGCAAGTCGATCAAGGTGGCAGTGTCAGCCGTATGCTACAGGCTGGCAATAGTGAGCGTGGTGCTACAACTTCCTCAACTACGATAATCCGAGCTCCACAGAGGCCTGACTGGGTGACATTCTGAGTGTACAGAATGCTAGTGTGATCCTGACCACGTGGTCTCATTGAAACACATGAGATTATTAAGGGTTTGGACACACGCTAGAGGCAGGAAACATGTTCTCGATGTTGGGGGGGGGAGTCCAGAACTAGGGGCCACAGTTTAAGCATAAGGGGTAGGCCATCTAGAACAGAGATGAGGAAAAACTTTTTCACCCAGAGAGTTGTGAATCTGTGGAATTCTCTGCCTCAGAAGGTGGTGGAGGCCGATTCTCTGGATACTTTCAAGAGAGAGTTAAATAGGGCTCTTAAAGATAGCGGAGTCAAGGGATATGGGGAGAAGGCAGGAACAGGGTACTGATTGTGGATGATCAGCCATGATCACAGTGAATGGCGGTGCTGGCTCGAAGGACCGAATGGCCTACTCATGCACCTATAGTCTATTGTCTCCCGTTTTTCAACCTCGCCGGCTTTCATTTCTCTGACCGCCCATCTACGCCACTTCAGTGAAGCTTTGTCGAGTTGCTGCCTCAAGCTCATATCAATGATTCCATGGTTCAGTGTCTTCACTGCCAGGTCACCATAACATTTAGGGTGGCACGGTGGCGCAGCGATAGAGTTGCTGCCTCACAGCGCCAGAGACCCGGGTTCGATCCCGACTACGGGCGCTGTCTGTACGGAGTTTGTACCTTCTCCCCGTGGACCTGCGTGGGTTTTCTCCGGGCGCTCCGGTTTCCTCCCACACTCCAAAGACGTGCAGGTTTGTAGGTTAAGTGGCTTTGGGAAAAATTGTTAGCTGTCCCGAGTGTGTGTCGGATGGTGCTGGCGTACGGGGTGATCGGTGGTTGGCGTGGACTCGGTGGGCCGAAGGGCCTGTTTCCGCACTGTATCTCTAAAACAAACAAAAACCTATACTCAACCTTCTATCCAGAGCTACTGCCCATCCCGCTGAGTTACTCCAGCATTTTGTGCCTACCTTCGGTGCACAAACCCGCATCTGCAGTCCCTTCCTCAACTAAACCATTGATAGAACACAAAATGCTGGAGTGAAGGGCCTGTCCCACTGTACGAGGTAATTCAAGAGCTCTCCCGAGTTCAAAAAAAAATCAAACTCGTGGTAAGCACGTAGAATGTACGTAGCGGGTAGGTTGGAGCTCGGGGACGCCTCTTAGCGGCTCGTAACGCTAACGGCAGGTACTCGGGAAACGCGGTAAGCTCGGGAAGACCCGTGACGATTTTTCAGCATGTTGAAAAATGTCCACGAGAGCCCCGAGTACCAACGAGCGGCCATTACCGTAAATCTCCGAGTTCGAATCAGGGCAAACTCGGGAGAACTCTTGAATTAGCTCGTACAGTGGGACAGTCAGCGGGACTCAGCGGGACAGGCGGCGTCTCTGGCGAACATGGATAGGCGACGTTTAGGGTCGAGACCCTTCGTCAGACTGACCGTTGGACTGCTGCTATCCATTCTCTGTCCTTTTGCTCTGCCTTTACGAACACTGTGTGTTTGCATAACTAACTGCACCCCCTCTGATGTCGGGCCATCTGTTTCGCTTACCATTAATACTTCCTGACCAGATGAGTGTTTCCAGCAGTCCCAAGCCCTTTCTCCCAATGAACGCAGCCCCCTGACACCGCGTCTGGTAAATCTTAATGCTAATTCATCTGTCTATGCACGAAACCGCAGCATTGAAGCACAGAGCAAAGGCGTGAAAGGTCACTGACTCGAAATGATAATTCAGTTCCTCTCTCTCTGGAGATCTTAACTCACCTGCTGAGTATTTACACCATTTCCTGTTTTATTTCTTACTGCCAGCATCTGCAGAGAGCGTTTTTTCTCTCTCTCCTCAACAGCCTCAGTAACATGTTCTGTATTCAAGAAGGAACTGCAGATGCTGGAAGATCGAAGGTACACAAAAATGCTGGAGAAACTCAGCGGGTGCAGCAGCATCTATGGAGCGAAGGAAATAGGCGACGTTTCGGGCCTAAACCCTTCTTCAGACCCTTCGCTCCATAAATGCTGCTGCACCCAGCTGAGCCTCAGTAACATCATGGTTCGTTTAAAGAGCAGGAAAAACCTTTCGAAAGCCTTAAGGGGGGAATCGAGGAATAGGTTGTGTAGACGCACAGAGTCTCTCGTCCAGAGGTAGACAAAAGTGCTGGTGAAACTCAGCGGGTGCAGCAGCATCTATGGAGCGAAGGAAATAGGCAACGTTTCGGGACGAAACGTTGCCTATTTCCTTTGCTCCATAGATGCTGCTGCACCCGCTGAGTCTCTCCAGCACTTTTGTCTACCTTCGATTCTCCAGCATCTGCAGTTCCATCTTAAACACATCTCTTGCCCAGAGTAGGGGAATCGAGGACCAGAGGACATAGGTTTAAGGTGAAGGGGAAAAGATTTAATGGGAATCCGAGGGGTAACTTTTCCACACAAAGGGTGGCGGGTGTACGGAACGAGCTGCCAGAGGAGGTAGTTGTGGCTGGGACTATCCCGACGTTTAAGAAACAGTTAGACAGGTACAATGGATAGGACAGGTTTGGAGGGATATGGACCAAACGCAGGCAGGTGGGACTAGTGTAGCTGGGACATTGTTGGCCAGTGTGGGCAAGTTGGGCCGAAGGGCCTGTTTCCACGCTGTATCACTCTATGACTCTATGACTCTCTACAATCCAGAGGACATAGGTTTAAGGTGAGAGGGGAAAGATTTAATAGGAACCTGAGGGACAGATTTTTCACACATAGGGTGGTGGGTGTGTGGAACGAGCTGCCAGTTGAGACAGGTACTATAGCAGTAACTAAAACACATTTGGACAGGTACATGGAATGGAATAGGCTTTAGATGGGGCATCTTGGTCTAGGTGGGCCAAAGGGCCTGCTTCTGTGTTGTATACTCTATACACTTATCCTTGCTGCAATTGATGCCTTTTATTAATGACATGTAGATCTCAGTTACTGACTTTGTCGATGAAACACTCCTCTAACAAAGCAACAGTTAGACTGAAGTCACAAGGAATTGCAGGTGCTTGAACCTTGCTTGGAACACAAAGTGCTTGGAGCAACTCAGCGGGTCAGGCAGCATCTCTGGAGGACATGGATAGGTGACGTTTCGGGTCGGGACTCTCCCACTAGAGCAAACATCCGCTGGTCCTGGCGTCAACTTCTCTACATCGGTGAGACCAAGTACAGGCTGGGCGATCGTTTCGCCCAGCACCTCCGCTCAGTTCGCACTCACCAGCCTGATCACCTGGTGGCTCAGCACTTCAACTCCCCCTCCCATTCCCAATCTGTGTTGGGCCACTTCCATTGCCAGAGTGAGGACCACCATAAATTGGAGGAACAGCACCTCATATTTCGCTTGGTTAGTTTACACCCCAGCGGTATGAACACTGACTTTTCTAATTTCAGACAGCCCTTGCTTTCTCCCTCCTTCTCCTCCCCCTTCCCAGCTCTCCCACAAGCCCTACTGTCTCCGCCTCTTCCTTTGCTTTTCCCGCCCCCCCCAACATCAGTCTGAACAAGGGTCTCGACCCGAAACGTCGCCTATTCCTTCTCTCCATAGATGCTGCCTCACCCACTGAGTTCCTCCAACATTTTTATCTACCTTCGATTTTTCAAACATCTACAGTTCCTTCTTGAACTCTTCCTCCTCCTCATCGCCCTTGAGTTCTAACATCCTTTTTTCTCTCATCATGGGGCAGTCACGGTGGCATGGCGGTAAATTTGCTGCCTTACAGCAAAAATGCAACCCGGGTTTGATCCGAATTATCTGAATGGTGGCCGATTAGGAAAAGGGGAGATGCAATGAGATCTGGGTGTCATCAGTCATTGAAAGTAGGCATGTAGGTGCAGCAGGCAGTGAAGAAAGCGAATGGTATGTTAACATTCATAGAAAAAGGATTTGAGTATAGGAGCAGGGAGGTTTTACTGCAGTTGTACAGGGTCTTGGTGAGGCCACACCTGGAGTATTGCGTACAGTTTTGGTCTCCTAATCTGAGGAAAGACATTCTTGCCATAGAGGGAGCACAGAGAAGGTTCACCAGACTGATTCCTGGGATGTCAGGACTTTCATATGAAGAAAGACTGGATAGACTCGGCTTGTACTCGCTAGAATTTAGAAGATTGAGGGGGGATCTTATAGAAACTTACAACATTCTTAAGGGGTTGGACAGGCTAGATGCAGGAAGATTGTTCCCGATGTTGGGGAAGTCCAGAACTAGGGGTCACAGTTTAAGGATAAGGGGGAAGTCTTTTAGGACCGAGATGAGAAAAACATTTTTCACACAGAGAGTGGTGAATCTGTGGAATTCTCTGCCACAGAAGGTAGTTGAGACCAGTTCATTGGCTATATTTAAGAGGGAGTTAGATGTGGCCCTTGTGACTAAGGGGATCAGGGGGTATGGAGAGAAGGCAGGTACGGGATACTGAGTTGGATGATCAGCCATGATCATATTGAATGGCGGTGCAGGCTCGAAGGGCCAAATGGCCTACTCCGGCACCTATTTTTTATGTCTATGTTTCTATGATCCCGACTACGGGCGCTGTCTGTACGGAGTTTGTACGTTCTCCCCGTGATCTGCGTGGGTTTTCTCCGAGATCTTCGGTTTCCTCCCGCACTCCAAAGACGTGCAGGTTTGTAGGTTAATTGGCTTGATAAAAATGTTAAATTGTCCAAGTTGGCGATATGCAGAGTACTGCCCTGCCGACTACAACATTCAGAAGGTTCAGAAGGATCTGTACACTGTAAATGGCTCAATTGTAATCATGCATTATCTTTCCGCTGCCTGGATAGCGCGCGGCAAAAAGCTTTTCACAGCACCTCGGTACACGTGACAATAAACTGAACTGGAAACGGTAAAACAGTAAGAGTGAAGGATGTTAAATCGAGTGTAGTCATGCATCGTAATTTAGTCCGCACAGCAGCCAGTACATTCTAGGCCTGGCCGACAACCAAGTCGACAAGCAAGCAACTGTTTATCATTTAAAGCCTATAAAATTCTTTAAATAAGCTAAATACAAGATCAACTTAAACCATTGGATGTTTTCTAAGGCAGCATTTTTCATGCAGAAATGCAAAGATGGGCGATTGGGCAACGCATCTGCAGCCCGACACTTCAACAGACAGAGGTAGACAAAAATGCTGGAGAAACTCAGCGGGTGAGGCAGCATCTATGGAGAGAAGGAATGGGTGACGTTTCGGGCCGAGACCCTTCCTCAGACTGACCACAGACGAATATCAGTGTATTTTTACGTTTAGGTTTTTAGTTTGCTTTTTCACACTTGCTTTTTATTCTTTTATTCTGTTGGAAATAAAGAATTAAATTCTAAATTCTAATTCTAGTTTTTAAGTTTAGAGGTGCAGCGCGGAAACAGGCCCTTCGGCCCACCGAGTCCGCGCCGACCAGCGATCCCCGCACACTAACGCTATCCTACACACACCAGGGGCAATTTACAATTTTACCAAAGCCAAATGAACCTACAAAGCCCTACGTCTTTGGAGCGTGTGAGGAAACCAGTGCACCCGGAGAAAACCCACACAGGTCACGGGGAGAACGTACAAACTCCGTACAGACAGCACCCGTAGTCGGGATGGAAATTGGGCCTCTGGCGCTGTGAGGCGGCAACTCTACCGCTGTGCCTCCGTGCAGCCCTAATTTCTAAGTATGGGTTTGGTTAACGTTCTGCCCTCTGCTATTTTGGCTCGCTGTCTTTGCACGCTTGTTGACTGAATCGGTTTATTTTAAACCAAGTCGACTGCTTTGTTAAATCAGAGCAGGCAGGAATGTGAACTTTAGCATATTAAGCAGCTCACTATAAATAGCGACTGGTATTATCCGCTGAGATGTAAAACGTGCATTTTCTTTGTCAGTATAACGAGAGCAGAGATGAATTCACAGTGGGTTAGGTCGGTTGTGCTTTGCGCTGTGTTGAGAAGGAATAGACAATAGACAATAGGTGCAGGAGTAGGCCATTCGGCCCCTCGAGCCAGCCATGGTATGCTGCAGATCAGTAAAGACAAACTGGAGGAAGTCTTGGCATCATGTGTGGCACCAACATGGTGGGCATAAGGACTCAGCATCCATAAGGACTCATCACACCCCTGCCACGGTCTGTTTCAACTACTTCCCTCCGGCAGACGTTACAAGGCCTTCTACGCCCGAACCTCCAGACTCAGGAACAGTTTCATCCCAAGAGCTATAGCGGCTCTGAACCGGCCCTAATGAGTGCCCCCCCACCCACCCCCTTTGGACAGTCTCCCTCAGATGGTCACGTCAATCAATTCAGCTTGTTTATTTATGTATTGTATTTATTTACCTTTCCTGGACATCAGTGGAGCTGCACACTAAATCTCGTTGCACTGACGTGCAATGACAATAAAAGATATATTATTATTATTATTATTATTATAAAGGCCTGTTCTTGCGCTGTTTTGTTCTACCATCTATATCACGGTGTGGAAAGATTCAAGTCATTAGGCATTGTACCTGTATGTTGGGGTTTTGTCCATTGATGTCGGCTTTGGACAGGTCAGGGAAGTTCTCCAGATCCAACAGGAATGTGCGTGGGCTGTCTCTCTGAAGGGGAGCATGTACGTCA
This sequence comes from Amblyraja radiata, assembly GCF_010909765.2. Taxonomy (NCBI): domain Eukaryota; kingdom Metazoa; phylum Chordata; class Chondrichthyes; order Rajiformes; family Rajidae; genus Amblyraja; species Amblyraja radiata. Next base: position 76,794,857 of record NC_045963.1, on the reverse strand, counting down.
TCTTGCTGAGCCTGGGCCTTGCCCAAGGTTCTGCCGTCATTCTGGTAGCGGGCAGAACCGGCTCTTCCGTTGGACTCCCGCGCCGACCCTGCCGTCCGGGCAGAATTAGGAAAGGACGACTTTTCTTCCTTGACGTTGTTCTGCAAAACCAAGAACAAGCGGGACAAATCAACACAGATATCCTCGACTGGATTGTTACAGATGTGTAGAAACATCCACTGTCCAGTGGAGTGTATAAACTCAATGATTTACCTCAGACTTTAGAGATACAGCGTGGCAACAGGCCCCTCGGCCCACCGAGTCTGGGCCGACCAGCGACCCCTGGACATTAGTATTATCGCACCCATCTACACAAGGGCCACTGGGACATGTAGGCCGGTGTGGGCAAGTTGGGCCGAAGGGCTTGTTATCCACGCTGTGTATCTCTATAACTCATAGAAACATAGAAACATAGAAAATAGGTGCAGGAGTAGGCCATTCGGCCCTTCGAGCCAGCACGGCCATTCAATATGATCATGGCTGATCATCCAAAATCAGTACCCCGTTCCTGCTTTCTCCTCATATCCCTTGATTCCTCTTTCATTCGTCTCCTTTTGTCTCCGTTAGTCCTATGGAGAGAAGGACTAGCCTTCGTTCAACCATTTGCCCATCAAATCCTCTTTATAGGATAGGCAAAAATAAGCTTTGTGGCTTCAGCCTGTTCCTTTTTTGGTCATTGATTATGTGAACGTTGTGTGAAATGGATACAGTGTTGGTTCTTATTCACACAGATTGTAAAGTATGACCGAAATAAACTATTCATTCATTCATTCCTTACCTCACCTGTTGAGTTGAATTTAGTTCATTGTCACGTGTACCGAGGTACAGTGAAAATCTTTTGTTGCGTGCTAACCAGTCGGCGGGAAGACAATACATGATTACAATCGAGCCATTTACAGTGTACAGACACATGATAAGGGAATCACGTTTAGTGCAAGGTAAAGCCAACAAAGTCCGATCAAGGATAGTCCGAGGTTCACCAAAGAGGTAGATAATAGTTCAGCACTGCTCCCTGAACTACTATCTACCTCATTGGTGATCCACGGACTATCCTTGAACGGGGTTTGATCGGCCCAAAAAGATAGGCCGAAGAGCCTGTTTTCCACGCTGTATTACTCTGTGTCACTCTTCTCATTATTAACACCCTTTAGTTGTCTTTTGTCATCATTTTCATCATCACTAGCCCTTGTTCAACCATCTGCCCATCAAATCCCCTGCCCTGCACTTGCATCCACCTATCACTTGCCAGGTGTGTGGGAAGGAACTGCAGATGCTGGTTTACACCGAAGATAGACGCAAAATGCCCGATTAACTCAGGGGAACGGGCAGCATCACAGGATAGAAGGACTGGGTGACGTTTCGGGTCGAGACCGATGAAGGGTCTCAACCTGAAACGTCACCCGTTCCTTCCATCCAGAGACGCTGCCCGTTCCGCTGAGTTACTCCAGCATTTTGTGACGGTCTTGCCAGGCTTTTTCACACACCCCCCATCTCTCCTCACCAGCTTTCTCTCCCCCCCCCCCCCCCCCCCCACACGACGACAATCAGTCTGAAGAAGGGTCTCGGCCCGAAACGTTGCCTCTTCCTTCGCTCCATAGATGCTGCCTCACCCGCTGAGCTTCTCCAGCATTTTTGTCTACCTTAGATTTTCCAGCATCTGCAATTCCTTCTTAAACAATCAGTCTGGAGATGGGTCTCGACCTGAAACGCCACCTACCCATGTCCTCCAGAGATGCTGCCTGACCCGCTGAGTTACTCCAGCACTTTGTGTTCAATGCAAGTTTCCGGCATCTGCAGTTCCTTGTGTCTCCATGTTATTAACAGATGTCTGGCAGGGTCACGAGCCAATAGTTCAATCACAACTTTTCTTATGACATCAAATATACCTGATCAAAGCTTTCTGAAAATCAGGCAAACCACTGCAAACTCACGATTCAATTACTGCCTTGCACTCACTGCCAAAAAGTTATGATTTGTTATGATTTATAGTCCAGCTTCTTTTAAAAGGATTTTTTTTGCTTTTAAGTCTACTTTGCACACATTTTGAACATCGTCAGTCAGTGAGAGCCACTGTTATGTTTTCCCTGGGCTGCCCGAGATTGAGAGGAGACCTGTTAGCAGTGCAGTTTAGAGTCATAGAATGGTACAATGTGGAAACAGGCCCTTCGGCCCAACTTGCCCACACCGGCCCAGCTATACATAGGAAAGACATTCTTGCCATAGAGGGAGTACGGAGAAGGTTCACCAGACTGATTCCTGGGATGTCAGGACTTTCATATGAAGAAAGACAGGATAGACTCGGCTTGTACTCGCTAGAATTTAGAAGATTGAGGGGGGATCTTATAGAAACTTACAACATTCTTAAGGGGTTGGACAGGCTAGATGCAGGAAGATTATTCCCGATGTTGGGGAAGTCCAGAACAAGGGGGTCACAGTTTAAGGATAAGGGGGAAGTCTTTTAGGACTGAGATGAGAAAAACATTTTTCACACAGAGAGTGGTGAATCTGTGGAATTCTCTGCCACAGAAAGTAGTTGAGGCCAGTTCATTGGCTATATTTAAGAAGGAGTTAGATGTGGCCCTTGTGGCTAAAGGGATCAGGGGGTTTGGAGAGAAGGCAGCTACAGGATACTGAGTTGGATGATCAGCCATGATCACATTGAATGGCAGTGCAGGCTCGAAGGGCCGAATGGCCTACTCCTGCACCTATTTTCTATGTTTCTACACTGGTCCCACTTGCCTGCGCTTGGTCCATATCCCTCCAAACCTGTCCTACCCAGTTCAGTATAGTTTAGTTTATTGTCACGTGTACCGAAGTATATAGAAAAAAATAGAAACGTATAAAATAGGTGCAGGTGCAGGCTATTTGGCCCTTCGAGCCAGCACCGCCATTCAATATGATCTCGAATGAATGAATAGGTTTATTGGCCAAGTAATCACATACAAGGAATTTGCCTTGGTGCTCCGCCCGCAAGTGACAACATGACATACAGTGGCAGTTAGGAATTATACATAAAACATTAAACATTAATAATAAAACACTATTGATTAAACATGTGAATTAAATAAAATACCAGAGCAAAAGGAGGCTACAGATTTTTGGTTATTGAGTAGAGCTACTACTCGTGGAAAAAAGCTGTTTTTATGTCTGGCTGTGGCAGCTTTGACAGTCCGGAGTCGTCTTCCAGAGGGAAGTGAGTCAAAGCGTTTGTGGCCAGGGTGAGAGGGGTCAGAGATGATCTTGCCCGCTCGCTTCCTGGCCCTTGCAGTGTACAGTTCATCAATGGAGGGAAGGTTGCAGCCAATAACCTTCTAACCTGCTGATCGGACGATTCGCTGCAGCCTCCGGGTGTCGTGCTTGGTGACTGAGCCAAACCAGACCATGATGGAGAAGGTGAGAACAGACTCTACAATGGCCGTGTAGAATTGGACCATCATTGCCTGTGGCAGATTGTGTTTCCTCAGCGGCCGCAGGAAGTACATCCTCTGTTGTGCCTTTTTGACTGTGGAGTCGATGGTGGCCCCCCACTTAAGGTCCTTGGTGATGATGGTTCCCAGAAACTTAAAAGACTCCACAGATGTGACTGTGGTGTTGTTGATGGTGAGTGGGGGGAGGGGAGGGGGAGCTCTCCTAAAGTCTACAATCAATTCCACTGTCTTAAGAGCATTGAGCTCCAGGTTGTTGCGATGGCATCAGGACGCCAGCTGTGACACTTCCTGTCTGTAGGCAGTTTCTTCCCCATCCTGGATCAGTCCAATCAGGGTTGTGTCGTCCGCAAACTTGAGAAGCTTGACAGAGGAGACTGTCTGGCTGATCATCCAGAATCAATGCCCCGTTCCTGCTTTTTCCCCATGTCCCTTGATTCCGTTAGCCCTAAGAGCTTAATCTAAAGGGCTTGTCCCACTTGGCGATTTTTGTGACAACTGCCAGGAACATTGACTGATGTATCAGGTCACCGAAAAATTCGTGGAAACTTACAAAATTCTTAAGGGGTTGGACAGGCTAGATGCAGGAAGATTGTTCCCGATGTTGGGAAAGTCCAGGACAAGGGGTCACAGCTTAAGGATAGAGGGGAAATCCTTTAGGACCGAGATGAGAAAAACATTTTTCACACAGAGAGTGGTGAATCTCTGGAACTCTCTGCCACAGAAGATAGTTGAGGCCAGTTCATTGGCTATATTTAAGAGGGAGTTAGATGTGGCCCTTGTGGCTAAAGGGATCAGGGGGTATGGAGAGAAGGCAGGTATGGGATACTGAGTTGGATGATCAGCCATGATCATATTGAATGATCAAATGGCTTGAAGGGCCAAATGGCCTACTCCTGCACCTATTTTCTATGTTTCTATGTTTCTATGTGATGCGGAGTGATGACATAGATGCATAGAAACAGAAAATAAGTGCAGGAGGAGGCCATTCGGCCCTTCGAGCCAGCACCGCCATTCATTGTGATCATGGCTGATCGTCCTCTATCAATAACCCATGCCTGCCTTCTCCCCATATCCCTTGACTCCACTAGCCCCTAGAGCTCTATCTAACTCTCTCTTAAATCCATCCAGTGATTTGGCCTCCACTGCCCTCTGTGGCAGGGAATTCTACAAATTCACAACTCTCTGGGGAAAATGTTTTTTCTCACCTCAGTCTTAAATGGCCTCCCCTTTATTCTAAGACTGTGGACAGGTTTGGAGGGATATGGGCCAAATGCAGGCAGGTGGGACTAGTGTAGCTGGGACATCTTGGTCGGCATGGGCAAGTTGGGCCGAAGGGCCTGTTTTCATGCTGTAAGACTCTATGACTCTATAAAGATCAAGTACTCACTACCACCTACTCGAGGGCAGTGGGCATTTTAAAATACCTGTTCGACGATATGCCAATTTCCCTATATCTCATAAATGAACAATGATACAGAGATCATCGAGAGTCATAGGGTGATACAGGATGGAAGCAGGCCCTTCGGCCCAACTTGCCCATACCGGCCAACATGTCCCAGCTACACTAGTCCCACCTGTCAGCATTTGGTCCATATCCCTCCAAACCTGTCCTATCCATGTACCTAACTGCTTCTTAAATGTTAGGATAGTCCCTGCCTCAACTACCTCCTCAGGCAGCTCGTTCCATACACCCACCACCCTTTTTGTGGAAATATTATCCCTTGGATTCCTATTAAATCTTTTCCCCTTCACCTTGACCCTATGTCCTCTGGTCCTCGATTCCCCTACTCTGGGCAAGAGACTCTGAGCATCTACCCGATCTATTCCTCTCATGATTTGATACACCTCTATTAGATCACCCTTCATGCTCCTGCGCATCCGAGCCTAGTCCCAGTCCCAGACGACTCAACCTCTCCCTATAGCTCACTCCCTCGAGTCCTGCCAACATCCTCGTAAGTCAACATCATCTATGTAAGTGACAATTTTCTGAGCTTGGACTCCAGGGCATCATTCTCGTTAGCAGCACACTGAATAATGGGAATGTCCATTGAACCAGTGGCTCTGATGAAGATGCACAGGGTACAGGAACAGCTACTTCCCCTCTGTTATCGGGCTTCTGAACGGCCCTTTCATAAGCTAGGGTACTGTCCGATTCACCTCTACCCCATTGCGGAGACTGGACTTTGTCTCTGGAACTGATGCGCTACAGAACCAGGGGCCACAGTTTAAGAATAAGGGGTAAGCCATTTAAAACGGAGACGAGGAAACACTTTTTCTCACAGAGAGTGGTGAGTCTGTGGAATTCTCTGCCTCAGAGGGCGGTGGAGGCCGGTTCTCTGGATGCTTTCAAGAGAGAGCTAGATAGGGCTCTTAAAAATAGCGGAGTCGGGGGATATGGGGAGAAGGCAGGAACGGGGTACTGATTGTGGATGATCAGCCATGATCACATTGAATGTCGTTGCTGGCTCGAAGGGCCGAATGGCCTACTCCTGCACCTATTGTCTATTGTCCAATGCTGAGGACTATATTCTGCACTCTGTATCTTCCCCTTTGCTCTACCTGTTGTACTTGGGTTGAGAGGGAGTGAATGGTGGATAGACTTGCTGGGCCGAATGGCCTAATTCTACTCCTATCACCTATGACCATGGCTTGATTGTATTCATGTACAGTATTATCTGTTTGGATAGCACGCAAATAAAACCTTTTCACTGTACCTCCCGCAACCATTTTCTTATTTCCCTCTCCCCCTCGCCTCCTTCCACATTTATCCCTTCTCTGGCTTCCCTTTCACGCCTCTTCTCTCCTTACCTCCGTATCTCACTGGCTTTTGTTTTTTCATCTCTGGCTCTTGTCCAAGTATCTGCCAATCACCCCCCCGCCCCCCCCCCCCCCTCACCTGTATCCACCTATCACTCGCCAGGCTTTGTCCTGCCCCTGCTATCCTCCTGCTGTCTCCCCCCTGCTACAATCAGTCTGAAGAAGGGTCCCAACCCGAAACATCACCTATCCGTGTTCTCCAGAGATGCTGCCTGACCCGCTGAGTTACTCCAGCCCCCACTGTGTTTTCGGTGGGGGCGCTGTCCTGTGCGCGGCTGCCCAGCCAGCAGCTGTCCGTCTTTTCATCTCTTTTTTTAATTTTTAGTTAGTTAAAGTGTTTTTGTTTCTGGAGTTCTAGACTTTTTTATGTGGGGGTGGGGGGGGGGGGGGGGGGGGGAAACTACCTTTCAGGGTCCCTACCTGGTCGGAGAGGCAGCTTTTCTCCGGGCTGCAGCTTCGACCCGTCCTCGCGGCCTACCAGAGGGCCTGGAGCGGCCGGGGACCGCCCAGAACCACGGCTTCGGCAGCGGCACAGCGCTGGTGCGCTATCACGGAGCGGGCGATGCCTTGCCCGGGTCGCCGCGCTGGAGCTCCGGTGAGCTGAGACCGCCGAGAAAAACATCGCGGAGCTGCGGGATGTGGAGCGGCCAGCCGCGGGCAGCGGCGCTGAACTTTACACCGGGAGCCTGGGATAACCTACTGATGAGATCGCCAGTAGTGGAGCTCCATCCGGCGCGGCCCTGTTGGCTTCGGAAACCGCAGCCTCCAGTACGGAAGCTGCCGTTCCAGGTGTCCCAAGCCGCTGGGAGGATTCTCCCAACGCTGGAGCACCATCACCCGTCGAGAACGGCCTGGAACATCGGGTCTCCGTGGAGGCAACTGTGGAGGCCTCAATAGGCCCGACTATGGGTGAACTGGGGTTGGGGACTGGACATTGTGCCTTCCCTCATAATGGGAACCATTGTGGGGGGATGTTCTTTATGTTTAAATCTCTTATTAATGTTATGTCTGTATTCTTTCTTTATGTGCTGCATTGGCAAGAAGCATTTCACTTCACTACACCTAGGTGTATGTGACCAATAAATAACCTTTGAACCTTTTGAACCTTTGAAACGTCACCTATCCATGTTATCCACAGATGCTGCCTGACCCGCTGAGTTACTCAAGCTCTTTGTGTCTTTTCTCTAAATCGGACCACAAGTTACATACTTGTGGTGCTATATTGCTTTTGGCTACCGTATTATATATAATCTGGTCAGCATGTTATAATCTGCAACAGAGAAGTGCTATGATATATAATTAAGTAGTAAAACTGTCAGGGAAACATATTTTTTTAACAGCAAATCCTTAGTTTAGTTAAGATTTAGAGATACAACACAGAAACAGGCCCTTCGGCCCACCGAGTCCGTGCCGACCGCACATTAACACTATCCTACACACACTAGGGACAATTTACATTCATACCAAGCCAATTAACCTACAAACCTGTACGTCTTTGGAGCGTGGGAGGAAACCGAAGATCTCGGAGAAAACCCACGCAGTTCACGGGGAGAACGTACAAACTCCCTACAGACAGCACCCATTGTCGGGATCGAACATGGGTCGCTGGCGCTGTGAGCTCTGTAAGGCAGCAACTCTACCGCTGCGCCACTGTGACCGCCCCCAGTTCCCTGATGTATATAATTAGGTTGTGAAATCAAGCCCCTGTCCCACTGTACGAGGTAATTCACGAGTTCTCCCAAGTTTTCCCCTGATTCGAACTCGGAGAATGTCCGTAGCGGGTCCGTAGGAGTTCGTGGGCGTCCCGTAGCGGCTCGCGCGAGTAAAAAGTAAAACAAATTTTCATCACGAGTATTTTTATACTGGTGGACATTTTCTTGCAGGAAAAAACGTCACCGGAGTTTACCGGATTTCCCGAGTACCTACCGTTAGCGTTACGAGCCGCTACAAGTCGTCCACGAACTCCTACGGACCCGCTACGGACATTCTCCGAGTTTGATTCAGGGGAAAACTCGTGAGAGCTTGTGAATTGCCTCGTACAGTGGGACAGGGGCTTCAGTGAAATATACTTTTTAAAGTCAAATTCCACCTATCAATAGGTGACACTGCAGACATTTTCTCGACAATGGGGTTGAGGTTTGCAGAAAATCAACAGCTTAGAAGTCAGGTTCTAAAGCTAGTGGAAGAATACAAGGTCTTTTTCTGCGATTATGGAGTTAAAAACTGAAGTGCTCTGCATTTTATCAGCCTAACGCCAGTCTCTTCACACCTTCATTGCGTTCCCCTGGGATACACTTTTCATGTGTTTCGAAACATAAGTTGGATTTTCAACAGATAGAGGTCAGTGGTTCAAACTCTTCTTATTGTTTTGCGTGCTTTGGGACTTGTAATATAGATCCAGAGAGATTTTCTCCTGCCCACTCAGAGTTTTGTCATTGCCTTAAGAATTGGCAGCAGTCTGTTGTAAGTCAGCAATCTTCAATGACTCCACTTAAATAATCCAGGGAAACATAGACACAACAACCAACATCGAGTGGGTTAGCATACGTTGAGCGTTTGACCGCTCTGGGCCTCTACTCGCTGGAGTTTGGAAGTTTGAGGGGAGGATGTCATTGAAACGTACAGAATAATGAATGGCAGAGATAGAGTGGATGTGGAGAGGATGTTTCCACTGGTGGGAGAGTCCCGGATAGGGTTGCCAACTTTCTCACTCCCAAATAAGGGACAAAAGGTCAAAATAAGGGACAAATTCCCGACGGCAATTCGTTGACCGACTCGGCTGTGGCTGTGTGAATGAGTCAAGTCAAGTCAAGTTTATTCGTCACATACACATACGAGATGTGCAGTGAAATGAAAGTGGCAATGCTCGCGGACTTTGTGCAAAAACAACGTTTATGTTGGCCCAGGTGCTGGATGAGTTGGCCCGGGTGCTGGACTGCACACAAAGCCCAGCGGGCGGGCCAGCTGAGGAGTTTTGGCCCGGGCCGCGCGACGCCGCGCACAAAATCCAGCGCCCCGTCCAACTCATGAACCGATGATCGGCCATGAGAAGGAGGGGTGGTGGTGGTGGTGTCGGCGGTAAGCGAAGGTCCGGAGGTCGGACAGCTGGCCGGGTTGCCGACCGACGGGGCCACGGGCGAGACGCTGCTGCTGCTGCTGCTGCACTCCACGGGATGCACTACGTCGGGACGGGTGAGGCGGGGCCGGACGCGACGCTCCGACCCGACAGTCCCCTCGACCCGAGTAGTAGCAGTCAAATATGGGACAAGGGCGGTCCCGTACGGGACAAACCACCTTAGCACAATATATGGGATGCCCCGGCTAATACGGGACAGTTGGCAACCCTAGTCCAGGACCAGAGGTCACAGCTTTGGAATTAAAGGGCGCTCTTGTAGAAAGGAGGTGAGGAGGAACTTCTTTAGTCAGAGGGTAGTGAAACTGTGGAACTCATTGCCACAGAGGGCAGTGGAGGCCAAGTCAGTGGATATTTTTAAGGCAGAGATAAACAAATTCTTGATTAGAACGGGTGTCAAGGGTTATGGGGAGAAGGCAGGAAAATGGGATCAGCCATGATTGATTGGCGGAGTAGACTCGATGGGCCGAATGGCTTAATTCTGCTCCTATAACTTGGGAACTTGAGAACTCACAAATCCTCGGACTATCCTTGATCAGACTTTGCTGGCTTTAGCCTTGCACTGAACATTATTCCCTTATCCTGTACCTGTACTCTGTAAATGGCTCGATTGTAATCAGGTATTGTCTTTCCGCTGACTGGTTAGCGCGCAACAAATGCTTTTCACTGTACCTCGGTACACGTGACAATAAAGTAAACCAAACTAAATTCAACACCAAGTGACATCAATGAGAATAGGGAACAGCAGATGCTGTTTTACCAAAGAAGACATAACATGCTGGAGTACATTGCGGCACGGTGGCGCAGCGGTAGAGTTGCTGCCTCACAGCGCCAGAGACACGGGTTCGATCCTGACTACAGGTGCGGTCTGTACTGAGTTTGTGCGTTCGGTCACAAAGGTTGGTCACGGTGGCCCAGCGGTAGAGTTGCTGCCTCACAGCGAATGCAGCGCCGGAGATCCGGGTTCGATCCCGACTACGGGTGCTGTCTGTGCAGAGTTCGTACGTTCTCCCCGTGACCTGCGTGGGTTTTCTCCGAGATCTCCGGTTTCCTCCCACACTCCCAAAGACGTGCAGGTTTGGAGGTTAATTGGCTTGGTGTAAATGTAAAATTGTCCCTAGTGTGTGTGTGTAGGATAACGTTAGTGTGCGGGGATCGTTGGTCGGCGTGAACTCGGTGGGCCGAAGGGCCTGTTTCCGTGCTGTATCGTTAAATTAAACTAAACTAAACTTTTGGCATGTTTCCCAAGCTGTGCAGGGAGCAGATGTGGGGACATCCGTCTGTCTAAGAAAAATAATGAAGTGCTACATTCCTTGCCCCTTTCCCACATGCGCAAGATCCCCCTGGTGTCATTTACAGACAGATCACTGAAGCCCCCTGATCCTCCAACGCAGCTAACCTGCTATTCCCCTCTGGTGCGGAGGCTCTACGACAATCCGTTTGTCTTTTTTAAATTTTTGACTTATTAAATGTCTGTTTTGACTCTAGTTTGATTATTTTTTTTAGCTGTGTATATGTGGGGGAGGGGGGGAAACCGTTAGTCTCTTCCCTGTACGGGGACCCGACTTTTTCCCTGTCGGGTCTCCGATGTCATTGGGCCTAACATCGTGGAGCCGGCGACGGCCTCCACCCGGAACCAACCTGTGGGCTCCAATCGCGGAGCCTGCGGACTCGCTGTCGCGGAGCTGGCTGACTTCGGAGCGGGAAGAGCTGTGGTGGCGCTCGGCTGCGACCCGACTTCGGAGCTTCGGAGGCTCCGGCTGCAGGCCCGGTGGACAGGTACATCGGGAGCTCGCAGGTCCCTGGTGGGAGACCGCTTTTCAGAGCTCCCGCAATGGCAACTTCCCCCACTGGAATCGCGGTGTTTAAAGGACTCGGAGTGGGGCCTAACATCGCCCTGTGCGGTTTAATAGCCGCGGGACTTACCATCGCCCGTCGGGGGCTTTAACATCGGGATCCCCAGTCGCTTCGACGCTGCAGTTGGACTGCTGGACCGCGGGAGAAGAACAAAGGGAAGGGATAAGGCTTTTGCCTTCCATCACAGTGAGGAGCTGTTGGAGATTCACTGTGATGGATGTTTGTGTAAATTGTGTTAAGTGTGTGTCTCGGTTTTTTTTTTGTCACGTTGTCACTAGCACACATTTTACACTAGAGACAATCTACTGAAGTCAATTAACCTACAAACTTGCCCGTCGGGGGGGAAGCCGGAACATCCGGAGTACGGGAGGAAACCGGAGCATCCGGAGAAAACCCGGATTTTCTACAGACTGTAGAAAATGCAATTTCGTTCAAATCAAGCTGTTTGAATGACAATAAAAGGCATTCTATTCTATTCTAAAAGATCACGGGAGAGATGGGATTTTTGCGTTGTGGTACAGCTCTCCGAGATTTCAGTGCGAGGACTAGGAATTTCTGCATCGCAGGTTCATAGCCGACTATTTGCTGTTTCAAAGCAAGAGGTTTGTTCTTACTCAGGTGTAACATTGGAAAGAAACCCATTAGTAAAGGGCCATTGGTTTTTAACGACAGTTTGGTAAATTAGATTATCCTTTAACTTAATGCACTGCATTAAAAAATATACGTCTCGCATCTCCTCTTGAAAGTTTACAGTCTCCTCAGCTGGAGGTCAGTTTTGACCATGTGAGAGAGATGCAGAGAAGCGCGTTCAGTTCGGTTCCGTTTAGTTTAGAGATATACAGCGCCGAAACTAGGCCCTTCGGCCCAACGAGTCCGCACTATCCCACACACTAGGGGAAATTTACAAGATTTCAGCCATGATTGAATGGCGGAGCAGACTTGATGGGCCGAATGGCCTAATTCTACTCCTATACCTTGTGACCTTCTGACCTCTATCAATGGACGACAGGTGGGAGGTATAGAAGAGACACTCACAGTTAATCCCTTTAAGACAATGGCCGGCTGTTGAGATTAAGTAGGCAGAATGTACATGGTGACAACATGGAGTGAGATTTTCACACGCGCCCAGCAGTCTAAAAGGGGCTGATGATAACAAGGCACTGGTACATCAAATGGGGGCGACACGATGGCGCAGCGGTAGAGCTGCTGCCTCACAGCGCCAGTGACCCGGGTTCGATCCTGACGACAGGTGCTGTCTGTACAGAGTTTGTACGTTCACCCCGTGACCTGCGTGGGTTTTCTCCGGATGCTCCGGTTTCCTCCCGTACTCCGGATGTTCCGGCTTCCCCCCGATGGGCAAGTTTGTAGGTTAATTGACTTCAGTAGATTGTCTCTAGTGTAAAATGTGTGCTAGTGTGATGGAGATCGCAGGTCGGCACAGACTTGGTGGGCCGAAGGGCCTGTTTGGTGGGCTGAAGGGCCTGTTTCCGTGCTATATCTCTAAACTAAACGAAACTAAATGCTGCTAAATTTATTGCAACGATTATTCCATTTCTTTCTCCATTCTTTCCGTTCTTTTAACAAGTACTTTTCTTTTCCCATATTGTGGATAATCGGCCATGATCACATCGAAGGGCCGAATGGCCTACTCCTGCACCTATTGTCTATTGTCTATAGATTTGCATTCTGAACTAAACATGTAGGGAGGAATGCTACTTTCCAGATGCTGGCTTAAACTGAGGATAGACACAAAAAGCTGGAGTAACTCAGCGGGACGGGCAGCATCTCTGGAGAGAAGGTGACATTTTGGGTCATTCTGCTGGTTTTCATAACCATAATTCACTAGCCAAGTATGTTTTGCAACATACGAGGAATTTGGTTTGCCATGCAGTTTTAGTTTAGTTTTAGAGATACAGCACGGAAACAGGCCCTTCTGCTCACCGAGTCCATGCTGACCATCAATCACCCGTCACCCCAGTTTCTCATCCACTCCCTACAAACAGGTCAATTTACAGAAGGCCGATTATCTTCGAAAGCCCACGTGTCTGTGGGATGTGGGAGGAATCACCCGGATCACCCGGAGAAAACCCACGTGATCACACTGAGAAGGTGCAAACTCCGTACAGACAGCACCCGAGGTCAGGATCAAACCCGTATCTATGGTGCTGTGAGGCAGCGGCACTACCTGCTGCACCTCTGTGCCGACCCATTTCTTGCTCCATAGATGCTGCCTCACCCGCTGAGTTTCTCCAGCATTTTTTGTCTACCTTCGGTTTTCCCGCATCTGCAGTTCCTTCTGAAACATGACCATTAAGAGCAACCTTGACTGGTATCTGGCAATGTAGAGGCACAGACAACACAGACTCATGGTTAGTTTAGTGCATCAGTCTGAAGAAGGGTCTCGACCAGAAACGTCACCTATTCCTTCGCTCCATAGATGCTGCCTCACCCGCTGAGTTTCTCCAGCATTTTTGCCTACCTTCATTAGTTTAGTGTAGATTAGTTTAGAGATACAGCGCGGAACAGGCCCTTTTGGCCCACCGGGTCCGCGCCGACCAGCGATCCCCGCACGTTAACACTATCCCCCACCCACTAGGGACAAATTTTACATTTACTAAGACAATTAACCTACAAACCTGTACGTCTTTGGAGTATGGGATGAAACCGAAGATCTCGGCCTAAAAACCCACACGGGTCACGGGGAGAGCGTACAGATTCCGTACAGACAGCGCCCGTGGTCGGGATCGAACCTGGGTCTCCGGCGCTACATTAGCTGTAAGGCAGCAACTCTACCGCTGCACCACCGTGACGGCCCTAGTTGTAGAGAAGGCGGAGGAGAACGTTCACAATCTCTAGTAGGAGCCATCACATGTCATCCCAAACCTGGAGATCTCTGGAGGATGATTGCACTTTGTCCAATTGAGGACAATCGTGATGCCTGCCGCAACGACAGGCTAGATCAATCAACCATCTGACAAGCTGAGCTTAAGAACTTAGATGGACACAAAGTGCTGGAGTAACTCAACGGGACAGGCAGCATCTCTGGAGAGGTGACGTTTTGGATCAAGAACCTTCTTAGAAGAAACATTTAGAAAGGTGCATGGATCGGATAAGTTTAGAGGGATATGGACCAAATGCAGGCAGGTGGGACTAGTGTGGATGGGATGTTGGGCCTAAGGGGCCTGATTCCATGCTGAATGATTCCATGACTATGATATTTTATCAGGGATCGAATTACTATTGAAGCTGGGATTAAATTGGAGCTACACATTTCCCGGCCCTTCAATTTAATGGAATTGTGTTCAAAGGCAGGAGATGGACAGAGAAGGGAAAAATACAGAGTAGGGTCGAGCTACTGCCTCACACCGCCAGAGACCTGTGTTCGATCCCGACTACGGGTGCTGTCTCTGCAGAGTTTGTATGTTCTCCCCGTGACCTGCGTAGGTTTTCTCCAGGATAGAAACATAGAAAATAGGTGTAGGAGTGCGCCATTCGGCCCTTCGAGCTAGCACCGCCATTCAATATGATTATGGCTGATCGTCCAAAATCAGTACCCCGTTCCTGCTTTCTCCCCCATATCCCTTGATTCCGTTAGCCCGAAGAGCTCTATCTAAGCACGATCTATCAAGGGGTCACAGTTTAAGGATAAGGGGAAAGGAAGTCTTTTAGGACCGAGATGAGAGAAAAAAAATTCACACAGAGAGTGATGAATCTCTGGAACTCTCTGCCACAGAAGGTAGTTGAGGCCAGTTCATTGGCTATATTTAAGGTGGAGTTAGATGTGGCCCTTGTGGCTAAAGGGATCAGGGGGTATGGAGAGAAGGCAGTTACAGGATACTGAGTTGGATGATCAGCCATGATCATATTGAATGGCGATGCAGGCTCGAAGGGCCGAATGGCCTACTCCTGCATCTATAGAAACATAGAAACATAGAAAGTAGGTGCGAGAGTAGACCACCAGGTCCGTCGAGCCCGCACCGCCATTCGCTCATGGCTGAACACTAAACAGACACACTTACCCACAAACAGTAGACACAAGACACAGAACACAAGACACTACCCTCCCCTTTATACCGCTATCACCTCTCTCCACCCCAAAAACCTCGTGATCTCCTGGGGGAGGCAAAAAACCGGATAAAAACCCAGGTCCAATTCGGGAAAAAAATCCGGGAAATTCCTCTCCGACCCCAATCTAGGCGATCGACACTTGTCCAGGAGATCACTCAGGTCTTACTATACTAACCATACCTAGGTCCATATCCCTGCCCTCTCCCCGTAGCCCCTTATCCCCTTGGCAGCTAAAAAACCATCTATTTTAGTCTTAAATATATTTAAAGTTTCTGCTTCCACTGCTCCCTGGGGCAGTGAATTCCATAAATTAACCACCCTCTGGGTGAAGACGTTCTTCCTCATCTCAGTTTTAAAAGAGCCCCCCCTTATTCTGCAACTATGTCCCCTAGTTCTAGTTTCCCCGATCATTGGGAACATCCTCGGTGCATCCACCCGATCAAGGCCCCTCACGATCTTATATGTTTCAATGAGATCGCCTCTCATTCTTCTAAACTCCAAAGAGTAGAGTTCCAGCCTACTTAACCTTTCCTCATATGTCAATCCCCTCATTGCAGGAATTAATCTTGTAAACCTTCGCTGCACTGCCTCCAGGGCTAGTACATCCTTTCTTAAGTATGGACCCCAGAACTGTACACAGTATTCCAAATGTGGTCTCACTAATACTGTGTACAGCTGCAGCAAGACCTCCGTGTTTTTATACTCAATCCCCCTAGCAATAAAGGCCAAAACTCCATTGGCCTTCCTGATTGCTTGCTGCACCTGCATACTAACTTTTAGTGATTCATGTACTAATACCCCTAGATCCCTTTGCGTTGCATTACAACGCAGCTCCTCCTCATTTAGAAAATAACTTGCCCTATCATTTTTTTTCCCAAAGTGAATGACTTCACATTTATTAGTATTAAACTTCATCTGCCAAGTTGTTGCCCACTCACCTAGCTTATCTATATCCTTTTGCAGACTCTTCCTATCCTCCTCATCCCCTACTTTTCCTCCCATTTTTGTATCGTCCGCAAATTTTGATATATTACACTTGGTTCCCTCCTCCAAATCATTTATATAAATTGTGAACAACTGGGGTCCCAGCACCGACCCTTGCGGAACCCCGCTATTACCGGTTGCCATCCCGAGTATGAACCATTTATCCCCACTCTCTGCTTCCTATTTGTTAGCCAATCCTCTACCCATGCTAATATATTACCCCCAATTCCATAATTTTTTATTTTTAGCAATAGTCTCTTATGTGGCACCTTGTCAAAAGCCTTTTGGAAGTCCAAGTATACCACATCCACCGGTTCCCCTTTATCCACCCGGGTTGTTACTTCCTCAAAGAATTCGAGCAGATTCGTTAAACAGGACTTCCCCTTCACAAAACCATGCTGGTTCTGTCCGATGAAGTCATGTTTATCCAAGTGCCCCGTTAGTGTTTCTTTAATAATTGTCTCTAACATTTTACCCACCACCGATGTTAGACTAACCGGTCTATAGTTACCCGCTTTCTGTTTACTTCCTTTTTTAAATATAGGTGTTACATTGGCCATTTTCCAATCCACTGGGACCGTTCCTGCCTCCAGGGAGTTTTGGAAAATTATCACCAATGCATCCACAATCCCCACCGCTATCTCCCTCAAGACCCTTGGATGTAATCCATCAGGCCCAGGGGATTTATCCTCCTTCAGTCTCATTAATTTCCCTAATACCACCTCCTTGGTGATCTTAATAGTATTTAGCTCCTCCATTCCTACCGCCCCCTGTTTATCCAACGTTGGAATATTTTTTGTGTCTTCTATGGTGAAGACTGATACAAAATACTCGTTTAATGCCTTTGCCATTTCCATGTTCCCCACCAACAACTCTCCAGTCTCACCCTCCAATGGACCAGCGTTCACCTTAGCCACCCTTTTTCTTTTTATATAGCTATAAAAACTCTTACTATTAGTTTTTATGTTGTTTGCTAAATTCCTTTCATAGTCTATTTTCCCCGTCTTAATTAATCTCTTAGTTATTTTTTGCTGACCTTTAAATGCTTCCCAATCCTCTACCCTCCCACTATCTCTGGCTACCTTATATGCCCTTGCCTTCAGCCGAATACTATCCTTTATAGTTTTACTATGTTTCTATGTTTCTATGTTTCCAACTCTCTCTTGAAAAACATCCAGCGAATTGGCCTCCACTGCCTTCTGTGGCAGAGAATTCCACAGATTCACAACTTTCTGGAGCGTGCAGGTTTGTCGGTTAATTGAAGTAGCATAAATGTAAATTGTCCCTAGCGTGTGTGTAAGATAGTGTCAGTGTTAGTGTGCGGGGGATCGCGGGTCGGTGCGGACTCGGTGGGCCGCAGGGCCTGTTTCTGCGCTGTATCTCTAAACTAAACTAAACCGCTAAGATCTTCTGAAACCAATCTGTTAGTGATTCCCAGAGTAAATACAAAACATGGGAAAGCAGGATTTAGTTACTATGCAACAAATAGCTGGAATAAACTTCCTGAAGATTTAAGACTTGCCTCAACTTTGACCACTTTTAAAACAAGACTGAAAACTTTTATGTTTACTTTAGCTTTCAGCTAAATCTTAACTACATTCCACTTTTAACTTTTGCACTTTTTATAATGCATTTTTAATTTTGCTTTTCTTTTCTTTTAGTTCTTCTATTTTATTTCATTTTATTATTTCATTTATTGTATGACGTCTTTATGTGAAGCACTTTGAGTCTGCCTCGTGTATGAAATGTGCTATATAAATAAAGTTGCCTTGCCTTGCCTTGCCTAAACTAAACAAAACATATTTTTTCACCTCGCAAGTGCCAGCCGGGATTCATTGTCAGTCTGTATGGTTTTGGTAAATTAGCTGAGCACTTAAGAGGGGGAAGACTCACATGCATGTTGAGCTCCACACATTCCTCTATAATGAAAGCCACAATTCTCTCAAAATTACAAAAAGCTTGTCAGGAAAGTTACACAAAATTCTGTAGCAGCTGTTCAGGCATTAAAGCAGGCTGGACCACTGCCCAACTCCTTATGTTTCTTAGGATCAGAAACCCTTTTACTGTGCCATCTATTGTTTGGTGCATCTCAGTTGGATATTATGAAGATTCTTTATTTTTCTTTAGTGCAAACTTGAAAAACCATCCTACCGTAACCACACAGTAGCCCTGAACTACTATCCACCTCATCGGAGGGGGGAACCCTCTGAAGAAGGGTCTCGATCAGAAACGCCACCCATTCCTTCTCTCCAGAGATGTTGCCTGTCCCGCTGAGTTACTCCAGCTTTTTGTGTGTATATTTGGTTCAAACCAGCATATCTGCAGTTCCTTCCTACACATTTGATTGGACTTTACTGGCTTTACATTGCACTAAACGTTATTCCCTTATCATGTTTCGGCCCAAAACGTTGCCTATTTCCTTCGCTCCATAGATGCTGCCGCACCCGCTGAGTTTCTCCAGCAATTTTGTCTACTATTCCCTTATCATATATCTGTACACTGTCGATTGTAATCGCGCATTGTCTTTCCGCTGACTGGTTAGCACGCAACAAAAGGCTTTTCACTGTACCTCGGTACACGTGACAATAAACTAAACTGAAACTAAGATGGACTATAATGTAACTTGGCTTTCACTAAACACCCTGCATTTGAGGTGCAGGGTTTGGAAACCGACTCATAATCAGGTTAACTATCCTTCATTGTAGCCACAGCCTTTTAAAAATACCCTCATAGCCGTCTGTTACTCAGTGCGACAGATCCTAAACACATTCCAGCCATGGTTTGTGAAGACCAACGTAACACGCAACTGTTTGAAGTCACACTTTGTCCGCATGCCCTCTCCTTGATCTTCAGTGACCTTTATATCTTTCTTTTGAACCCTTAGAGGTTGTCAATGGGAGAGATTGCTCCCTGATTTATCTTAGCAGAGTGGGCACACTGCATTCAGATGCTTTGTTCAACAGACACTTATATCAAGTCAACTTTTCTTTTTGTGTAGGAAGGATCTGCAGATGCTGGCTTCAATAGACGATAGACAATAGACAATAGGTGCAGGAAGTAGGCCATTCGGCCCTTCGAGCCAGCACCGCCATTCAATGTGATCATGGCTGATCATCCCCAATCAGTACCCCGTTCCTGCCTTCTCCCCATATCCCCTGACTCCGCTATTTTTAAGAGCCCTATCTAGCTCTCTCTTGAAAGCATCCAGAGAACCTGCCTCCACCAGAGAATTCCACAGACTCACCACTCACTGTGAGAAAAAGTGTTTCCTCGTCTCCGTTTCAACCGAATATTGATACAAAAAGCTGGGGTAACTCAGCGGGACAGGCAGCATCTCTGGAGAGAAGGAATAGGTGATGTTTCAGGTCGAAACCCTCCTTCAGACTGAGGGTCACGGGAAAGGGAAACGAGAGATGTGGAGAGATACAGAACAAAGGAACGAAATATATGCAACAAAGTAATGCTGTTAAAGGAAACAGGCCATTGTTAATCGGGGACTAGGTGAAATCGAGTTACAGATTAAGCAGCACGGTGGAGCAGCAGTAGAGTTGCTGCCTTACAGCGCCAGAGACCTGGGTTCGATCCCGGCTATGGGTGCTGTCTGTGCAAGTTTGTACGTTCACCCCCTGCCTAACCTGCGTGGGTTTTCTCCGAGACTGTCGTTTTCCTCCCACACTTCAAAGACGTGCAGGTTTGCAGGTGAATTGGCTTGGTGCAAATGTAAATTGTCCTCAGTGCGTGTAGGATGGCGCTAGGATCGCTGGTCGGCGTGGACTCGGTGGGCCGAAGGTCCTGTTTCCGCGCTGTATCTCTCAACTAAACTACACACTGAGACTCAACAAGACGATTTTGGTGCTGGTGCGACTTGGGCGGAGGAGGGATTGGGAGAGAGGGGATGCAGTGGGGGACATTGTTATTAGAAGACTTTCCACAGTCTCTCAGTGCCGATAGTGAGGATCGCACACCTACAGCTGACGCATGTCCTTTCACCAATGTTGTCACAGCAGCAATGGGAAAGTAGGAATGTTAACATCCAGTGACCAAAGCCACATAATGCGACAACTGCAGAAGCTCTGCACCACTGCAGTCCCTCACGGGTTTGCAGCACATCACTCACGCCTCACTCCATCTGACTGAAGAGAGAATTCAATAGACAATAGACAATAGGTGCAGGAGTAGGCCATTTGGCCCTTCGAGCCAGCACCGCCATTCAATGTGATCATGGCTGATCATCCCCAATCAGTACCCCTCTCCTGCCTTCTCCCCATATCCCCTGACTCCGCTATCTTTAAGAGCCCTATCTAGCTCTCTCTTGAAAGCATCCAGAGAACCGGCCTCCACCGCCCTCTGAGGCAGAGAATTCCACACACTCACCACTCTCTGTGAGAAAAAGTTTTCCTCGTCTCCGTTCTAAATGGCTTACTCCTTATTCTTAAACTGTGTGGCCCCTGGTTCTGGACTCCCCCAACGTCGGGAACATGTTTCCTGCCTCTAGCGTGTCGAAGCCCTTAACAATCTTCAATGAGACTCCCTCTCATCCTTCTAAACTCCAGAGTGTACAAGCCCAGCTGCTCCATTCTCTCAGCATATGACAGTCCCGCCATATTTGGATCCCGAGAATTAACCTTATAAACCTACGCTGCACTCCCTCAATAGCAGGAATGTCCTTCCTCAAATTAGGGGACCAAAACTGCACACAATACTCCAGGTGTGGTCTCACTTGGGCCCTGTACAACTCCTCCTATCTCACACATTCAAGGGCCAGTCCCACATGCGATTTTTTTCAGCGACTTGCCGGCACCCGTCATAGGTCGCAACGGGTGACCGAAAATTTTCAACGTGTTTGAAAATCCAGCGGCGAGCAGAACAAGGTACGACTCTTCGGGCGACCACTCACGACCGTACAGGCTTCACCCGGCGACATAGTAATCGCCCAAAGAGTCGTCGTACCTTTTTCTGGTCGCCCGCTGGATTTTCAACATGTGGAACATTTTCGGCCGCCTGCCGCTGTGACTATGACGGGCGCCGGCAGTCGCGGGAAAAAAATCCATCGCGTAAGTGGGACAGGCCCTTTAGACTTTCGACTTAAGAGACACAGCGCGGAAACCGGCCCTCTGGCCCACCGAGTCCACGCCGACCAGCGATCACCCCGCTTACACAAGCGCTGGCATACACACACTAGGGACAATGACAATTTGACCTACAAACACGTACGCCGTTGGAGTGTGGGAGGAGACCGGAGCACCCGGAGAAAACCCACGCGGTCACAGGGAGAACGTTCAAACTTCTAAACATATTTTTATTTTCATTAGAACAGAGAACAGTCTGAGGAAGGGTCCCGGCCCAAAACGTCACCTGTCCATGTTCTCCAGAGATGCTGCCTGACCCGCTGAGTTACTCCAGCACTTTGTGTTCTTTTGCGTAATCCAGCATCTGCAGTTCCTTCTTTCTGCATAGAACAGTACATCGCAGGAACAGGCCATTCGGCCCACAATGTCTGTGCTGAACATGATGCCAAGACCAACTCATATCTGATTGAACATGATCCATATCCTCCCATTAAGGGCGGTCACGGTGGCGCAGCGGTAGAGTCGCTGCCTTACAGCGAACGCAGCGCCGGAGACCCAGGCTCGATCCCGATTACGGGTGCTCTCTGTAGGGAGTTTGGACGTTCTCCCCGTGACCTGCGTGGGTTTTCTCCGAGATCTTCTGTTTCCTCCCACGCTCCAAAGACGTACAGGTTTGTAGGTTAATTGGCTTGGTAAATGTAAAGATTGTCCCTGGTGGGTGTAGGATAGTGTTAGTGTGCAGGAATCGCTGGTCGGCGCGGACCCGGTGGGCCGAAGGGCCTGTTTCCGCGCTGTATCTCTAAACTAAACTACCTGGGCCTCTGGTGCTCTGTGGCAGCACCTCAACCAGTGCTCCACTGTGCAGTGATTTACATGCAAGAAAACACTATGAGTGAATGAGTGAATGAATGAATGAATACTTTAATGTTACATGTGCCAAGTCACCATGATATTCTTTGTTTTGCCCACCCAAGGTATGCAAATAGTGGCCACATAAAGGGCATTGACAAATTTACAAAGTATCCCCGCACCAAGTCCTAACATCGCCCCCAAGTTCTACATCACTTGAAGTGTGGACACGCTAGAGGCAGGAAACATGTTCCCGATGTTGGGTGAGTCCAGAACCAGGGGCCACAGTTTCAGAATAAGGGGTAGGCCATTTAGAACGGAGATGAGGAAAAGCGTTTTTCACCCAGGAGAGTTGCGAATCTGTGGTATTCTTTGCCTCAGAAGGCAGTGGATGCCCATTTTCTAGATGCTTTCAAGAGAGAGTTAAACCCCTGTCCCACGGTACGAGTTCATTCCACGAGTTCTCCCGAGTTTGCCCTGATTCGAACTCGGAGATTTACGGTAATGGCCGCTCGTCGGTACCCGGGGCTCTCGTGGACATTTTTCAACATGTTGAAAGATCTTCACGAGTCTCCCCGTGCTTACCTGCCGTTAGCGAGTCTTCCCGAGTACCTGCCGTTAGCGCTAAGAGACGTCCCCGAGCTCCGACGTACCCGCTACGTTCATTCTCCGTGCTTACCACGAGTTTGATTTTTTTTGGAATGAACTCGTACCGTGGGACAGGGCTTTTAGACATAGGGCTCTTAAAGATAGCTGAGTCAAGGGAATGTGGGGAGAAGGCAGGAACGGGGTACTGATTGTGGATGATCAGCCATGATCACAGTGAATGGCGGTGCTGGCTCGAAGGGGCCGAATGGCCTCCTACCCGCACCTATTGTCTATTGCCTAATGTGACATGAAGAGCAGTTTCTTCCCTTGAAGCTGAATGACAGACCCCGACATGTGAGGTATTATAGAGGGTGACAGGTGGTCCACAGTGAGTCCAATCAAGGCTGAGAGAATGAATATCTCCTCTCTCTGCTGACTGGCGAGGTTGACTGTGAACCCGTTTCAGCTGGTGCCAATTGTTCTGGGTGAAACGCAAAACTACAAACAATTTGGCACATATTAGTGATTTCACTCGGGATGAAAATCGGAATTATCCACGCTGATTTGAGCTTCAAGTGAGACATATTTTTAGGGGCAGTGAACAAGGGGCTTCAGTTTTCCCAAAACTCATTGGTCTTTTTGCTCGAGGTTTAGTTTAGTTTAGTTTAGAGATACAGCGCGCAAACAGGCCCTTCGGCCCACCGGGTCCGCGCCGACCAGCGATCCCATTCAATCAATCAGATTTGTTTATCACGTACACAATAAAGTGCAGTGAAATGAATTTCCCCGCACATTAACGCTATCCGACATTTACGTTGCCGAGGCAGTGTGAAGTGTAAATGCGATCCGACCTCTTATGCTGTCTGCGTGGAGTTTGCACGTTCTCACCCTGAGTCCATAATACTATTTACATTTACACCAAGCCAATTAACCTACAATACTGCACGTCTTTGGGGTGCGGGAGGAAACCGAAGATCCCGGAGAAAATCCCATGCGGGTCACGGGGAGAATGTACAAACTCCGTACAGACAAGCACCCGTGGTCAGGATCGAACCCGGTTCTCTGGCGTTGTGAGGCCGCCACTCTACCGCTGCGCCACCGTGCCACCCCGAATGACACCAAGCGCAAGTATCAGGCATCGAGAGTGATCGTATTCCCACTGCCCCGCACCGACACGGCTCCCTTTGAAAACCACAAAAGCTGAACTAAAGCACAAGTGGAATCATAAACGCCCTTTGTTCCCGCGATATGCCTGAACAGATCGCAAACTTGGGACGGGAGAAGCGTGACGGGGAGAATCTGCCGGCCACCTGCTGATGGGGATCACCCAGCCAGTGCCTGGTTCTCCCATCTGCACACCAAACCGTCAATGAATCAGGTCTAGAGAAATAAACCCTTCATCAGTTGCTCTGCCTCCGCGGCGCTTACAGCGTCAGAGACCCGGGTTCGACCCTGACCAACGGTGCTGTCTGTAACAGAGTTTGTACCTTCTCCCTGTGACCGCCCGCGTGAGTTTTCTCCGGGCGCTCCGGTTTCCTCCCGCACTACAAAGACGTGCAGGTTTGTCGGTTAATTGGCTTGATAAAAATGTTAAAGTCCAAGTTGGCGATATGCAGAGTACTGCCCTGCCGACTACAAAATTCACACGGTTCAGAAGGTTTGTGGGTTAATTGGCTTGGCACATGTTAGGAATTGTCCCTAGTGTGTGACGGATAGCGTCAAGTTGCCGGGCATCGGTGGTCGGTGCGGACTCGGTGGGCCGAAGGGCCTGTTTCTGCACTATAACTCTAAACTAAACCAAACTATGGAAGACAGACACAAAAAGGTGGAGTACCAATTTACAAATTCGCAGACGACACCTCCATTGTGGACCCGATATGAAATAATGATGAGACGGAGTACAGGAAGGAGGTGGAGAACCTCGTGTCCCGTTGTCATAGAAACATAGAAAACATAGAAAATAGGTGCAGGAGTAGGCCATTCGGCCCTTCGAGCCTGCACCGCCATTCAATATGATCATGGCTGATCATCCAACTCAGTATCCTGTACCTGCCTTCTCTCCATACCCCCTGATCCCTTTAGCCACAAGGGCCACATCTAACACCCTCTTAAATATAGCCAATGAACTGGCCTCAACTACCTTCTGTGGCAGAGAATTCCACAGATTCACCACTCTCTGTGTGAAAAATGTTTTTCTCATCTCGGCCCTAAAAGATTTCCCCCTTATCCTTAAACTGTGACCCCTTGTTCTGGACTTCCCCAACATCGGGAACAATCTCCCTGCATCTAGCCTGTCCAACCCCTTAAGAATTTTGTAAGTTTCTATAAGATCCCCCCTCAATCTTCTAAATTCTAGCGAGTACAAGCCGAGTCTATCCAGTCTTTCTTCATATGAAAGTCCTGACATCCCAGGAATCAGTCTGGTGAACCTTCTCTGTACTCCCTCTATGGAGCGGCTGGGCTTGTACACTCTGGTGTTTAGAAGGATGAGAGGGCATCTTATTGAAACATATAAGATTATTAAGGGTTTGGACACGCTAGAGGCAGGAAACATGTTCCCGATGTTGGGGGAGTCCAGAACCAGGGACCACAGTTTAAGAATAAGGGGTTGGCCATTTAGAACGGAGACGAGGAAACACTTTTTCTCACAGAGAGTTTGTGAGTCTGTGGAATTCTCTGCCTCGGAGGTGGAGGTCGCTACTCTGGATACTTTCAAGTGAGAGCTAGATAGGGCTCTTGAAGATAGCGCAGTCAGGGGATATGGGGAGAAGGCAGGAACGGGGTACTGATTGAGGATGATCAGCCATGATCACATTGAATGGCAGTGCTGGCTCGAAGGGCCAAATGGCTTACTCCTACACTTATTGTCTATTGAAGTGTTTCAACCCGAAACATCACCTATTCCTTTTCTCCAGAGATGTTGCCTGACCCGCTGAGTTACTCCAGATTTGTGTGTTTGTCTTCGGTTTAAATCGGCATCTGCAGTTCCTCCCTACGCACACTGACCATGGAAGTTGGGAGGTCATGTTGCAGTTGTATAAGGCATTGGTGGGACCACGTTTAGTGTATTGTATTCAGTTTTTGTCCACGAGAGCCCCGAGTACCTACGAGCGGCCATTACCGTAAATCTCCGAGTTCGAATCAGGGGAAACTCGGGAGAACTCTTGAATTAGCTCGTACAGTGGGACAGGCCAATTACCCAGTCAGCGGAAAGACAATACACATGATTACAATCGACTCATCCACAGTGTGCAGGTACATGACGGAGGGAATAACATAGATAATGATAAGTGCAAGATAAAGTCCAGTGAAGACTGGTCAAAGATAGTCCAACGAGGTAGATGGTAGCTCAGGATCGCTCCCTATTTGTTGGTGGAAGATTTACGAGGATGTTGCCAGGACTCGAGGGTCAGAGCTGTGGGGGGAAGTTGAGTAGGCTGGGACTCCATTCCTTGGAGGGCAGGAGGATGAGGGGTGATCTGATAGACGTGTTTACAACATCGAGCGAGGAATAGATTGGTTAGACGCACAGGCTCTACTGCCCAGAGTTGGGGTGTCAAGAACCAGAGGACGTTGGGTTAAGGTGAGATGTGGGTGGAATTTATCGGGAACCTGAGGGGGGCAATTATTTTACACAAAGGGCTTTGGGTGTATGGAACAAGCTGCTAGAAAAGAGATTGTCGGGGCAAGCAGCACAGAATGTCACAGGAGATCCTTTATTCCCCTGTGGCTATCAAACTGTACAAACTGTACTGATTGTGGACGATCAGCCATGAATGGCGGTGAATGGCGGTGCTGGCTCGAAGTGCGGAATGGCCTACTCCTGCACCTATTGTCTATTGCCTAACTCCTCCCTCTTCTGTGGGGTAGACTAACTCCCCCCCCCAATCTTTGCACATCCCCAATCCTGGACATTCCACTCATCTCTTTAATTTCATGTTTCATGAATCTTGTTGTGTTTTATGACTGTTGGCACACTAATTTCCCTCCTGGGAGGCATAAAGTTTGATCTTATTGTACTATTGCAATGTTTAAAAAAACATTTAGGCAGGTGGGACTGGTGTAGATGGGCCATGTTGGTCGGCATGGGCAAGTTGGGCCGAAGGGCCTGTTTCCGCACGGTATAACTTTAGTTTAGTTTAGAGATACAGCGCGGAAACAGGCCCTTCGGCCCACCGGATCCGCGCCGACCAGCGATCCCCGCACACTAACACCATCCTACACACACTAGGGACAATTTTTCCATTTACCAAGCCAATTAACCGACAAACCTGTACCCTACAAAGATTACTTTCACAAGAGAGATACTCATAAACATCGGACATACGGTATCAACGGTGTTTTATCATTAATGTTTTATTATTATTAATGTTTAGTGTTTTCTGAGTCATTCGTAACTGTCACTGTATGTCATGTTGTTACTTGTGGGCGGAGCACCAAGGCAAATTCCTTGTATGTGAATACTTGGCCAATAAACTTACTTACTTACTGGTGAAGGGCCCTGTCCCACGGTACGAGTTCATTCCAAGAGCTCTCCTGAGTTTAAAAAAAAATCAAACTCGTGGTAAGCACGGAGAATGAACGTAGCGGGTACGTCGGAGCTCGGAGACGTCTCTTAGCGGCTCGTAACGCTAACAGCAGGTACTCGGGAAGACTCGCTAATGGCAGATAAGCACGGGAAGACTCGTGAAGATTTTTCAACATGTTTGAAAAATGTCCACGAGAGCCCCGAGTACCGTCGAGCGGCCATTACCGTAAATCTCCGACATCGAATCAGGGCAAACTCGGGAGAGCTCTTGGAATGAACTCGCACCGTGGGACAGGGCCATAACTTACTTGCTCAGTTTCCGGGGGGGAATGTCCCACTTTGCCGAACAGGGTTAACAGTGGGACCTGTGTAATTCCTGGCGTGGAATAACTTGGGAATCGTTAGCCCTGTGCCTCTCTGTGAGCCAAAGCTCCTTTGCGAGAAAAAACCTGCAGAACCAAGCATAAACTTTTCCTTTCCTTCCTTTCCCCAAACCAGCCCCCCCTGCCCCGAGGCACAGATGATAATCCGTTCCTTCCACCGTTTCGCAGACTGGCAGATTTCAAGGTCACCGCACAGTGAGGGGTTGGAACAGAACGTAGAAACCCCTCGGAATAATCGCTCATGGAATGCATTTGAAAGAGGGAATTGCTGCCTTGAGGATATTCTAAATCTTGTAAGCAAGTGAAGCAATCAGTTCATGGCAACAGAAATGAGTTTCATGTTCTACGTGTTTGAACATTTTATGAAAAGAGAAAAAATGTTGGAAAAGTATCCTCCAGTTTTAATTCCATCAGCCCATGTGCCAATTTATTTTTTACTGCAACCCAGATCAGTTTCTAAGGGGGCCACGTCTATAAGCCCAAGCAAGGGACCTATTAACGTTAGTGTGTATAAAGTTTCCTCGTTGATTTGCATGCACCTCAAGATCCTGGTTTGGTTCAGTTTAGTTTATTGTCACGTGTACCGAGGTAACGCCTTTTAGGCAATAGACAATAGACAATAGGTGCAGGAGTAGGTCGTTCGGCCCTTCGTGCTAGCACCGCCATTCAATGTGATCATGGCTGATCATCCCCAATCAGTACCCCCTCTCCTGTCATGCTGTGACAACAGAGAGGATGAGAAGGAGTTTCTTCCCAGAGGCCATTAGGACTGTAAACTCCTATCTCACCAGGGACTAACTTTACTGAACGAAACTACTGTTGTGTTGTGTCACTTTAAAATTGCTGGGGGGTTTTCTCACAAATATGTAATTACCGATTCTGTTCCATTCTGTTTTGTAGTTTTTTTTGCCACTTTTCATTTCACTGCAGATCTCGTATGTGTATGTGACAAATAAACTTGACTTGACTTGACTCCCTATCTTTAAGAGCCCTATCTAACTCTCTCGTGAAAGTATTCAGAGAATTGGCCTCCACCGCCCTCTGAGGCAGAGAATTCCACAGACTCACAACTCTCTGTGTGAAAAAGTGTTTCCTCATCTCCGTTCAAATGGCTCACCCCTTATTCCTAATCCGTGGCCCCTGGTTCTGGACTCCCCCAACATCGGGAACATATTTCCTGCCTCTAGCGTGTCCAAACGCTTAATAATCTTATACGTTTCAATAAGGGATCTATCGCAGTCGCTGCCTCAAAAAGGCTGGCAGCATCATTAAGGACCCACACCATCCTGGCCACTCACTCATCTCCCCGCTACCTTCAGGTAGAAGGTACAGGAGCCTGAAGACTGCAATGAGCAGGTTCAGGAATAGCTACTTCCCCACAGCCATCAGGCTATTAAACCTGGCTCGGACAAAACTCTGAACATTAATAGCCCATTATCGGGAATTTGCACTTTATCAGTTTTTTTATTCATGTGTGTATATATTTATACAATGGTAAATGGACACACTGATCTGTTCTGTATTCATGCCTACTATATTCTGTGCTGAAGCAAAGCAAGAATTTCATTGTCCTATCAGGGACACATGACAATAAACTCTCTTGAATCTCGAAGAGTCAATAATTTGTTGCGTGCTAACCAGTCAGCAGAAAGACAATACATGATTACAATCGAGCCATTTACAGTGTACAGGTACATGATAAGGGAATCAAGTTTAGTGCAAGGTAAAGCCAGCAAAGTCCGATCAAGGATAGTCTGATGGTCACCAACGAGGTGGATAGTATTTCAGACTGCTCTCTGGTTGTGGTACGATGGTTCAGTTGCCTGATAACCTGGGTCTCTGGCCCCTGTAGGGCAGCAACCCAACTTTTGCAGTGGGCAAATTATTGGTGTCAATACGCTCCCATCGGGCAAAAGGTACAGAGTTACTCCAGCACCTTGTGTCTCCAGTATATTTAGTGTAAACCAACATCTGCAGTTCCTTTCTACAAAGTCTATCTATACAATGTGTGGGAAAGAAATGCAGTGCTGGTTTAAATAGTGTGGACTCCTTTATATCGGCGAGACCAAGCGCAGGCTCGGCGATCGTCACGCTGAACACCTCCGCTCAGCCCGCCTAAACCTACCTGATCTCCCGGTTGCTCAACACTTTAAACTCCCCCTCCCATTCCCACACTGACCTTTCTGTCCTGGGCCTCCTCCACTGTCAGAGTGAGGCCCAGCGTAAATTGGTGGAACAGCCCTTCATATTTCGCTGGGGTAGTTTACACCCCAGCGGTATGAACATTGACTTCTCTAACTTCAGATAGTCCTTGCTTTCCCTCTCTCTCCATCCCCTCCCCCTTCCCAGTTTTCCCACCAGTCTTACTGTCTCCGACTACATTCTATCTCTGTCCCGCCCCCCTCCCCTGACATCAGTCTGAAGGAGGGTCTCCACCCGAAACGTCGCCCATTCCTTCTCTCCAGAGAGGCTGCCTGTCGTGCAGAGTTGCTCCAGAATTTAGTATCTATCTATACCAGTCGCATTGTTTATAGACATTAGACAATAGGTGCAGGAGTAGGCCATTCGGCCCTTCGAGCAAGTACCGCCATTCACTGTGATCATGGTTGATCATCCCCAATCAGTACCCCGTTCCTGCCTTCTCCCCATATCCCCTGACTCCGCTATCTTTAAGAGCTCTAACTAACTCTCTTTTGAAAGCATCAGGAGAATTGGCCTCCACTGCCCTCTGAGGCAGAGAACTCCACAGATCCACAACCCTCTGTGTGAAAAAGTTAAATCTCTTGCCAGTTACAACTATCTATAACGTGGTGTTTCAGGCACTCAACTAAATACTTCTTAAACCTGTCACAATGTTCCATGATTTCCATGCTCATAATGTGACTAATTTTCTGCTGTCAGCAGGGGGCCAGAATTTAAGGATGATATCCTGTAGGGCAGAAACCTTGGTGTGAAAAATGGCCGGAGGGTTTTAGATAATTACAGTTGTGCAAGGATTTGAAAACAATTTGAAAAATATTTTAATTGTTTTTAACTTAAGGGTCTATTAAACCAGGAACTTGTTTTCAGTCAGTAAGTGGAAGTGGGACTTGATCTGCAGAAAGGAAATCCAGCCAGGAATGTGTTGGCATGAAAAAAAAAAACCACAAAGTGTTTAGTTTAGTTTCGGGAAACGAGCCCTTCGGCCCACTGAGTCCCCGCCGACCCGTGATCCCCGCACGCTAACTTGATCACACGCGCGCACACGCGCACACACGCACACACGCACACACGCACACACGCACACACGCGCACACACACACACACACACACGGGACAATTTACAATTTCACAATTTACAAACCTGCACGTCTTCGGAGTGTGGGAGGAAACCGGAGCACCCGGGGAAAACCCACGCAGGTCACGGGGAGAACTGTGCTGGAGTAACTCCGCTGGTCAGCCGGCATCTCCGGAGAACACGGATAAGTGACGTTTCTACCCACGTTCTCCAGAGATGCTGCCTGACCCGTTGAGTTACTCCAGCATTTTGTGTCTTTTTTTTTGGGTAAACCAGCATCTGCAGTTCCCAGTACCGACAGGAGTCAAGAGTGTTTAATTGTCAATAGACAATAGACAATAGATGCAGGAGTAGGCCATTTGGCCCTTCGAGCCAGCACCGCCATTCATTGTGATCATAGCTGATCTCCACAATCAGTACCCCGTTCCTGCCTTCTCCCTAAATCCCCTGACTCCACTATTTTTAAGTGCCCTATCTAGCTCTCTCTTGAAAGCATCCAGAGAACCTGCCTCCACCGCCCTCTGAGGCAGAGAATTCCACAGACTCACAACTCTCTGTGAGAAAAAGTGTTTCCTCGTCTCCGTTCTAAATGGCTTACTCCTTATTCTTAAACTGTGGCCCCTGGTTCTGGACTCCCCCAACATCGGGAACATGTTTCCTGCCTCTAGCGTGTCCAAGGCCTTAACAATCTTATATGTTTCAATGAGATACCCTCTCATCCTTCTAAACTCCCAGTCCCAGAGTAGATGAGGGATTTGGCAAATACACTGATACAGGGATGGAGGGGGATAGTTACAGAGGGAAAAACAGTGGCTATTGAAGTGGTCAGTGCAACAGTGGAATGAAAAAATATATAAACAATTTCCAGCATTCGGCACATTATTTTTGTACAGTTAACGCACCATTCTCCTCAAAGGTTAGGAAACGCCAAGTAAAACAAGATGGAATAATGATTCAACACTGCCAGGCCATTAAAAGCGTCTATCAGCATTACCTTTGTACATATATTACAATTTGGCCAATTCCCCCATGAAATGTTGCTGCCTTGCAGAGCCAGAGACCCGGGTTCAATCCTGACCATGGGTGCTGTCCGTGCGGAGTTTGCACGCTTTTGTACGGAGTTTTCTCTAGGTGCTCCGGTTTCCTCCCACACTCCAAAGACGTACAGGCTTGTAGGCTAATTGGCTTCGGTAAAAATTGTAAATTGTCCCTCGTGTGTGTAGGATAGTGTTAGTTTAAGTAAGTAAGAGAGTAAGTTTATTGGCCAAGTATTCACATACAAGGAATTTGCCTTGGTGCTCCGCCCACAAGTAACAACATGACATACAGTGACAGTTACGAATGACTCAGAAAACACTAAACATTAATAATAATAAAACATTAATGATAAAACACCATTGATCAAGCAGTTTAGTTTAGTTTAGAGATACAGCGCGGAAACAGGCCCTTCGGCCCATCGGGACCGCGCCGACCAGCGATCCCCGCACACTAACACTATCCTACACAAAGGACAATTTTTACATTTACTAAGCCAATTGACCTACAAACCTGTACGTCTTTGGAATGTGGGAGGAAACCGAAGATCTCGGAGAAAACCCACGCGGGTCGCGGGGAGAACGTACGAACTCCGCACCCGTACTCGGGATCGAACCTGGGTCTCCGGCGCTGCGTTCGCTGCAAGGCAGCAACTCTACCGCTGCGCCACCGTGACCGCCCTGAGCGGGGGATCGCTGGTCGGCGTGGACTCGGCGGGTCGAAGGGCCCGTTTCTGTGCTGCATCTCGAAACTAAACTCAACTAAACCAGGCCACAAACGCCACGACATAATGCATGGAGTTCGGGAGACTGAAAATCTCCCGGGGGTTTCTTCCCACTTCAAGGGGTTTGCATGTAATAAATAACAAAAAAAATAGCCCAACTGCACATGTGGCTTCAAAGACACTGAACGCTAGCCTGGGACATATACCCCCCCCCAAAGCACCATAAAACCAGTCCGTAGCCAATAATATAAATATGATTCTTTCATGAAGAAATATTGTCTCAACGGCAACATATATCTTAAATATTCTGGCACTGCGATCCTTCCTTCGTGCTCAAGAGACTCTGAACTCTTTTCATTTTGACATTCCACGATATTTGTTTTAGTACACAGAAACAGCTACAAATTGGCATTCTATATTGGGCATCCCCCTGAGATTAAGCAATGATACACACTTATGACAAAGTATGTAATAAGGTGCATTCCTTAGATGTCATTATGTAACTCTATATGCACTTTGAGTATTTCAGTATGTACCATTGTGAATTGGGCCATGTAACTGTAGAGGCTCACGTTCTTTTTAGTCAAAGTCTTATTCATGGATAGGCTCCCTGGATCCAAGTGTCTGGCATCGAGACTCTTGCTGGAAAAGTCATCATGGCAGCTCACTCCGACTTTGGTCAGGCCTCATCTGAAGGTTTCTGGGCGCCCCATTACGGGAAGGGGATTCATAAGTTCATAAGTGATCGGAGCAGAATTGGGCCATTCAGCCCATCAAGTCTACTGGGGTCACAGTTTAAGGATAAGGGGGAAATCTTTTAGGACCGAGATGAGGAAAACATTTTTCACACAGAGAGTGGTGAATCTGTGGAATTCTCTGCCACAGAAGGTAGTTGAGGCCAGTTCATTGGCTATATTTAAGAGGGAGTTAGATGTGGCCCTTGTGGCTAAAGGGATCAGGGGGTATGGAGAGAAGGCAGGTACAGGATACTGAGTTGGATGATCAGCCATGATCATATTGAATGGCGGTGCAGGCTCGAAGGGCCGAATGGCCTACTCCTGCACCTATTTTCTATGTTCCTATGTTTCTATGTCCTTTAATTCTGTGGCTGTGACCTCTAGTCCTAGACTCTCCCACCAGTGGAAACATCCTCTCAACATCCGCCTTTTATGCCCCTGTCCCACTTAGGAAACCTGAACGGAAACCTCTGGAGACTTTGCGCCCAACCCGTGGTTCCTGGAGGTTCCCGGAGGTTTTTGTCAGTCTCCCTACCTGCTTCCACTACCTGCAACCTCCGGCAACCACCTGCAACCTCCGGGAACCGCACGGAAACCTTGGGTGGGGCGCAAAGTCTCCAGAGGTTTCCGTTCAGGTTTCCTAAGTGGGACAGGGGCATTTATGTTAACTTATGGAGGTGCAGTCTCTTGCTAATGAAACGATGACAGCGCCACATAAATTCGTTCATCCTTTGTTACAATTTCACATTGGCATTGACTGTTGTAACTACATTTAGATTTAGATTTAATTCCACAGATTCACCAGCCTCTGACTAAAGAAATCCCTCCTCATCTCCTTCCTAAAGGAACATCCTTTAATTCTGAGGCTGCGCCCTCTGATCCTAGACTTTCCCACTAGTGGAAAGATCTTCTCCACATCCACTCTATCCAGAATTGAACATAGGTGTTTTGGAGGGGAACTATCTTTCCCACTCAACCCCATTCTCCTGCCTTCTCCCCACAACCCCTGACACCCGCACTAATCAAGAATCTATCTAACTCTTGCCTTAAAAACATCCATTGACTTGGCCTCCGCACCCTTCTGTGGCAATGAGATCCACAGGTTCACAAGATGTGTTGGTTTCGGAGAGGGTGCAGAGGACATCTGTCTGAAGAAGGGTCTCGAGCCGAAATGTCACCCATTCCTTCTCCCCAGAGATGCTGCCCGTCCGGCTGAGTTACTCCAGCTTTTTGTGTCTATCTTCGATATAAACCTTCCTTCCTTCACAGGTTTACCAGAAATGTAGGTAGACAAAAATGCTGGAGAAATTCAGCGGGTGAGGCAGCATCTACGGAGCGAAGGAAATAGGCGACGTTTCGGGCCGAGACCCTTCTTCAGATGTTTCGGGTCGAAACCCTTCTTCAGACCAATTCTTTACCAGAATTGTGCCTGGTTTAGAGGGTTTCAGCTGCAATTAGAGATTGGATCAGCGCCTCTACTTCCTGAGAAGATTACGGAGAGTCGGATTGTCAAGGAGGACTCTCTCTAACTTCTACAGGTGCACAGTCGAGAGCATGCTGACCGGTTGCATCGTGGCTTGGTTCAGCAATTTGAGCGCCCTGGAGAGGAAAAGACTACAAAAAGTAGTAAACACTGCCCAGTCCATCATCGGCTCTGACCTTCCTTCCATCGAGGGGATTTATCGTAGTCGCTGCCTCAAAAAGGCTGGCAGTATCATCAAAGACCCACACCATCCTGGCCACACACTCATCTCCCTGCTACCTTCAGGTAGAAGGTACAGGAGCCTGAAGACTGCAACAACCAGGTTCAGGAATAGCTACTTCCCCTCAGCCATCAGGCTATTAAACCTGGCTCGGACAAAACTCTGATTATTAATAACCACTTTCTGTTATTTGCACTTTACCAGTTTATTTATTCACGTGTGTATATATTTATATCATGGTATATGGACACATTGATCTGTTTTGTAGTAAATGCCTACTATTTTCTGTGTGCTTAAGCAAAGCAAGAATTTCATTGTCCTATACAGGGACACATGACAATAAACTCACTTGAACTTGAACTTGAAGTTTGAGGGGTGACTTGAGAGAAGTGTATAGAATTATGAGGGGCTTTGATGGAGTAGGCAGCGAGAACCTAATTCTCAGGGTGGAAATATCCAAGGGGCTTGGCCATAAGATGAGAGGGGGAAGGTTTAACGGAGATGAGGAGCGAGAGTTCTTTTGCACAGAGAGAACTCAGCGGGTCAGTCGGCATCTCCGTAGAGAAGAAATCGGTGACGCTTCAGGTCAAGACTCTCTTCAGGCCTTATACTTTTTTGCACATCTTTCAATCATTTATACCATATCTCTCCACATCACCGTCAATATCTCTCGTTTCCTTTTACCCAGACTCTCAGTCTGAAGAAGGGTCTCGACCCGAAACGTCACCCATTCCTTCCCTCCGTAGATGCTGCCTGTCCCGCTGAGTTACTCCAGCTTGTTGTGTGGATCTTCGGTTTAAACCAGCATCTGCAGTTCCTTCCTACACACTTCACTAGTGGATATTTTATTGGTATTTAGTTTCACTGGCTCCTTACAGACTGACCAGTCATCAGGAAGGAGATGTAACGAAGGGGGCGTTTTCTATGAGAGAGCTTATCGCGCTCCGATCACCTATCGCGATGCGTTTCGTCGAGATGGTGTCTGCTTTCTCTCTTCGTGAGCTAATGGCAGCGAATTGTGGACGCAGCCCAGACCATCACACAAATCAACCTCCCTTCCATTGACTCCATTTATACCTCACCCTGCCTCGGCAAGGCCAGCAGTACAATCAAGGACCAGTCGCACCCTCTCCCATCGGGCAAAAGGTACAAAAGTGTGAAAACAGACAACACATAATCCTCCGCCATTTCCGCCACCTCCAACGTGACCCCACCACTCGCCACATCTTCCCATCTCCCCCCATGTCTGCCTTCCGCAAAGACCGCTCCCTCCGCAACTCCCTCGTCAATTCTTCCCTTCCCTCCCGCACCACCCCCTCCCCGGGCACTTTCCGTTGCAACCGCAAGAAATGCAACACCTGTCCCTTCACCTCCCCCCTCGACTCCATTCAAGGTCCCAAGCAGTCGTTCCAGGTGCGACAAAGGTTCAACTGTATCTCCTCCAACCTCATCTACTGCATCCGCTGCTCTAGATGTCAGCTGATTTACATCGGTGAGACCAAGCGTAGGTTGGGCGACCGTTTCGCAGAACACCTCCGCTCAGTCCGCAATAACCTACCTGACCTCCCGGTGGCTCAGCACTTCAACTCCCCCTCCCATTCCCAATCCGACCTCTCTGTCCTGGGTCTCCTCCATTGCCAGAGTGAGCAACAGCGGAAATTGGAGGAACAGCACCTCATATTCCGTCTGGGGTCCTTGCGTCCCTATGGCATCAACATTGAATTCTCCCAATTTGGCTAGCCCGTGCTGTCTCCTCCCCTTCCTTCACCCTCTAGCTGTCTCCTCCCACCCTCCCATCCGCCCGCCCTCGGGCTCCTCCTCCTCCTCCCTTTGTCCTTCTTTCTTTCCCCACCCCCTATCAGTCTGAAGAAGGGTTTCGGCCCGAAACGTCGCCTATTTCCTTCGCTCCATAGATGCTGCTGCACCCGCTGAGTTTCCCCAGCAATTTTGTGTACCCTCTCCAGATTCATGGACAGTTTCTTCCCAGCTGTTATCAGGCAACTGAATCATCCTACCACAACCAGAGAGCAGCGCTGAACTACTATCTACCTCTCTGGAGACTCTCGGACTATCTCTGATTGGACTTATATCTTATTGAAACATATAAGATTATTAAGGGTTTGGACACGCTAGAGGCAGGAAACATGTTCCCGATGTTGGGGGAGTCCAGAACCAGGGGTCACAGTTTAAGAATAAGGGGTAAGCCATTTAGAATGGAGACGTGGAAACACTTTTTCTCACAGAGAGTAGTGAGTCTGTGAATTCTCTGCGGTGGAGGCAGGTTCTCTGGATGCTTTCAAGAGAGAGCTGGATAGGGCTCTTAAAGATAGCGGAGTCAGGGGATATGGGGAGAAGGCAGGAACGGGGTACTGATTGGGGATGATCAGCCATGATCACATTGAATGGCGGTGCTGGCTCGAAGGGCCGAATGGCCTACTCCTGCACCTATTGTCTATTCCTTCTCAACACAGCGCAAAGCACAACCTAACTAACCCACCGTGAATTAATCTATTAGCTGCAAGGGCCTGTCCCACTTGGCTGTCATTTGCGCATCACGCAGATGGCGAGCGAAGATTTTGTAAATCCCAAAAATCCTGGTGCGTCGCGCGCGACCCCGCGTAACTGCCTCTGTCACCGCGCACCATGCGCGCATCACGTGCGTGTCACGACACACGCGTCTTGACGCGTAAATGATGTTGCGTAAACTACCGGCAAATGACGGCCAAGTGGGACAGGCCCTTGACCTTGCACTAAACGTTGTTCCCTTATCATGTACACTGTAAATGGCTCGATTGTAATCGTGTATGGTCTTTCTGCTGACTGGTCAGGGCGTAACAAAAGCTTTTCACCGTACCTCGGTACACATGACAATGAACTAAACTGTACTGAAACTGACGCTTTTATGTGGAGCAGCATCAAGGGTGGGCTGGCCCATGAACTGACAAAAGTGACATGATTGCGGGAGGCAGGTTCGAAAGACCCATCATCTGCAACGTTCATCTATAATCAGTTAATTAGCTGGCAGACGTTCTGACGTTTGTGGCAAACATCCACTGGCTGCCTTTCAGAATGGGCTACACATTGAGGGCTGACTAAAGTAAGGACTGATCTGAATCCATGATCTGGCCATGATAGTAATAATCACACACACACGCACGCACACACACGCGCACACGCACATACACACACACACGCACACACACACACACACACACACACACACACACACACACACACACACACACACACACGCACGCACGCACACACACACACTGACTCGGGAGAGCAGCCAACATAATCAACATTTCCCACCCCCAGTCACTCCTCCTCCTCCCTGCTCCCGTCCGGCAGAAGTTACAGAAGCTTGAAATCACGCACCACCAGACTCAGGAACAGCTTCTTCCCCCAGAACAGAATACATCGGGTAAGGCGGCAAGGTCATTAGGTCATAAGTGATAGGAGCAGAATTAGGCCATTCGGCCCATCAAGTCCACTCCAGCGTTCAATCATGGCTGATCTATCTCTTCCTCCTAACCCCATTCTCCTGCCTTCTCCCCATAACCCCTGACACCCGTACTTAGCAATGTTACAACATTTTGCGATTTAAAAAATCAAGTCTGTAATTTATCCCATCAGATAAAGCATAAAAAGAAGTTTAATTTGACACCTAATTCACTTTCGTATCTTCAGTATTAAAAAAGTTATGGCCATTTTCATACTCGGAAATTAGCATCTTGTTCCCTATTGCTTTTCCATTGACTTAACACAAAAGCTGTGATCGAGGTCAGTCAAACGCCCATAACTTTCTTAAAAATTAAGAGAACTGAAAGACATTTTCAGTTATTATAGATTGAAGCATTCTGAAACAAATATGAAACAATCTTACTTAGATGACCTGAAATTAAAGCATATAATTTGTTAGTTACCCAATGGTAGCTAATTACAAAATTCAATGACTAGATCTAAACATCTATCCATTTCTTAAGATTAACATTTTTAAATTAGCCTAAGTGTCCAAATAACATTCACACAAGAATTCACAATATAACATGATTTTTAAATCTTTGTCATGAATTTATAGGCTAAATGGAAGGAATTTAGTGTTTAATTCCCATAAATTAATGGCCATTTAAATCATCTTGCGAGTGAGATTTTGTGGAACGCGATAGTTTGGAACGTTGCATTTGCGGTGGATTTAAACCCCATATCGGCAGGAAAAATACTGCCTGTTCGTATGGGGCCTAATATCACCTTTTCGCAACGTAAAATTTGGATTAAGGTCAACCTAAGAAGCAAAAAAAATAAACGGCTTTCCGTTAGCTGTCCCGTACCTGAAATCCGTCCCCGTTGTCGGCGTTCACGGCATTAGAAGCTAATTTTTATTTTACTCCAGAGCTGAATTTGTCCCGCGATTTAAAATAAAAAATTCACAGACCGGCAGTCGGAACAAATCTTCAGCATAAGCTCGAGAAAATTAAACCCCGGCAGGCAGGAGAAAACCGCAAAGGTGCCAAAGTCGCGCACACGGCCAGTGACAGAACTGCAGCGCCGCTGAAGGTAAGTTTTGTAACATACCTACCGTACTAATCAAGAATCTATCTATCTCTGCCATATCCTTAGACTTGGCCTCCACAGCTGTCTGTGGCAAATAATTCCACAGATTCACCACTGATTGACTAAAGAAATTCCTCCTCAACTTCCTAAAGGAACATCCTTTAATACTGAGGCTCTGACCTCTAGTCCTAGACTCGCCCACTAGTGGAAACATCCTCTCCACATCTACTGTGTCCAGGCTTTTCACTATTCTGTATGTTTCAATGAGGTCCCCCCTCATTCTTCTAAACTCCAGCGAGTACAGGACCAGTGCCGGCAAACGCTCATCATAGGTTAACCCACTCATTCCTGGGATTATTCTTGTAAACCTCCTCTGGACCCTCTCCAGAGCCAGCACATCCTTCCTCAGATATGGTGCCCAAAATTGCTCGCAATATTCCAAATGCTGCCTGACCAGCGCCTTATAGAGCCTCAGCATTACATCCCTGTTTTTGTATACAAGCTCTCTTGAAATAAATGTTAGCATTGGGTTTCCTTTCTTTACTACAAATGTAGATTAACGTTTTGGGGAATCCTACACCAGCACTCCCAAGTCCCTATGTACCTCTGATTTCTGGATTCTCTCCCCATTTAGAAAATAGCCTACGCCTTTATTCCTACTACCAAAATGCACGACTCCACACTTTGCTACACTATATTCCATCTGCCACTTCTCTGCCCACTCTCGCAACCTGCCCAAGTCCTTCTGCAGAGTCCCTGCATTCTCTACATTACCTGCCCTTCCATCTATTTTCGTATCATCCGCAAACTGGTCCACAAAGCCTTCAATCAATAGACAATAGACAATAGGTGCAGGAGTAGGCCATTCGGCCCTTTGAGCCAGCACCGCCATTCAATGTGATCATGGCTGATCATCCACAATCAGTACCCCGTTCCTGCCTTCTCCCCATATCCCCTGACTCCGCTATCTTTAATACCTCTATCTAGCTCTCTCTTGAAAGTATCCAGAGAACCGGTCTCCATCGCCCTCCGAGGCAGAGAATTCCACAGACTCACCACTCTCTGTGTGAAAAAGTATTTCCTCATCACCGTTCCAATCACTGCCCCTTACTCTTAAACTGTGGCCCCTGGTTCTGGACGTCCAAGCCCTTAACAATAACCATTAACACACACACACACACGCACACACACACGCACGCACACTCACACACACGTGTACACACACACACACGTACACGTATACAGTCACACACAGACACACACACACTCACGTACACACACACACGCGTACACACACACGCGTACACACACACACGTACACACATACACGCACACACGTACACACGTACACACGTACACACGCACACACACACACGCACACGCACACGCACACGCACA
Source organism: Amblyraja radiata (assembly GCF_010909765.2). Classification (NCBI taxonomy): domain Eukaryota; kingdom Metazoa; phylum Chordata; class Chondrichthyes; order Rajiformes; family Rajidae; genus Amblyraja; species Amblyraja radiata. The sequence goes on along the minus strand of NC_045963.1, from coordinate 76,753,686 downwards.
CGCACACACGTACACACACACACATACACACGTGCCCACACAGGCACACATACACATGTACACGTATACAGTCACACACAGACACACACACACACGTACACACACACACACACACACACACACACACGTACACACACACGCGTACACACACACACACACGTACACACATACACGCACACACGTACACACGTACACACACACGCACACGCACACGCACACACACACGTTTTTTAACTGTACCTCAGTGCACGTGACAATATTAAACGTAAACGTAAACACTATTATTTGGTAGATGCATGCATGCATTCTACAGGACAGAAGCAAGCTAATCTGCTTAATTATACACAATACCCTTTAATGAATATATCAATAATGTGTAATTCGTTAGTGGACACAGTTGCAAACAAGCCTGCAAAACATGTCAACTGAAAGGTACTTTAGAGTTTAGAAAAACGGCATTGAAACAGGCCCTTCGGCCCACCAGTAGCAGTGATAGTAACAGCTACAGTTTAGTTTATTGTCACATGTACCGAGGTACAGTGAAAAGCTTTTGTTGCTGCTATCCAGGCAGCAGAAAGACAATACATCGAGCCATTTACAGCGTATAGATACATGATAAGGGATTAACGTTTAGTGCAAGGCAAAGCCAGCAAAGTCCGACCAAGGATAGCCAAAGGGTAGAGGTGTTAAAGTAAGAAATGTTATTCCCGTACTGATCTTCGGTGTGAACCAGCATCTGCAGTTCCTTCCCAGACATGTTTACTCTGCCTCTTGGTCTCGAGAGCTTGCCCGCCCTGCAGAGCGCTTCCAGCACTTTCCGCGTTATTAATTATTATTGATGTGGGTACAAGCATTTGAACATTTTCTCAAAATAAACTTTCAAAGAGGAAACGACAAGAGCCACTAATTAGAATGAGATGTCACTGCAATTCCTCAAAAAAAATGAAAGCTATTTAACCCAAGATACTTCAGCACGTATGTTGCAACTTGTGTTCGCAACTATTTTTCTTCCTATTGTGGCACGCACTGGACACATTGCTGTTCACAAGTTCTGGGAACAAGATCATGGCTTACAGCGCTCGCAGCGCCAGAGGCCCGGGTTCGATCCTGACTACGGGTGCTGTCTGTACGGAGTTTGTACGTCCTCCCCCGTGACCTTGCTCGGGTTTCCTCCCACACTCCAAAGACGCGCGTTCAGGTTTGTATGTTAATTGTTTAAGAAGGAACTGCAGATGCCGGAAAATCGAAGGTAGACAAAAGTGCTGGAGAAACTCAGCGGGTGCAGCAGCATCTATGGAGCGAAGGAAATAGGCAACGGTTTGGGCCGAAACCCTTCTTCAGACCCCCTCTTCAGTCTGAAGAAGGGTTTCGGCCCTATTTCCTTCGCTCCATAGATGCTGCTGCACCCGCTGAGTTTCTCCAGCACTTTTGTCCACCTTTGTAGGTTAATTGGCTTGGTAGAAATGTAAAATTGTCCGGAGTGTGTTGGAATGGCTAATGGCGTGGACCCGATGGGCCGAAGGGCCTGTTGCCGATTAGGAAAGGGGAGATGCAACGAGACCTGGGTGTCATGGTACACCAGTCATTAAAAGTAGGCATGCAGGTGCAGCAGGCAGTGAAGAAGGCAAATGGTATGTTAGCATTCATAGCAAAATGATTTGAGTATAGGAGCAGGGAAGTTCTACTGCAGTTGTACAGGGTCTTGGTGAGACCACACCTGGAGTATTGCGTACAGTTTTGGTCTCCTAATCTGAGGAAAGACATTCTTGCCATAGAGGGAGTACAGAGAAGGTTCACCAGACTGATTCCTGGGATGTCAGGACTTTCATATGAAGAAAGACTGGATAGACTCGGTTTGTACTCGCTAGAATTTAGAAGATTGAGGGGGGATCTTATAGAAAATTACAAAATTCTTAAGGGGTTGGACAGGCTAGATGCAGGAAGATTGTTTCCGATGTTGGGGAAGTCCAGAACAATGGGTCACAGTTTAAGGATAAGGGGGAAATCTTTTAGGACCGAGATGAGGAAAACATTTTTCACACAGAGAGTGGTGAATCTCTGGAATTCTCTGCCACAGAAGGTAGTTGAGGCCAGTTCATTGGCTATATTTAAGAGGGAGTTAGATGTGGCCCTTGTGGCTAAAGGGATCAGGGGGTATGGAGAGAAGGCAGGTACAGGATACTGAGTTGGATGATCAGCCATGATCATATTGAATGGCGGTGCAGGCTCGAAGGGCCGAATGGCCTACTCCTGCACCTATTTTCTATGTTTCTATGTTTGTCGCGCTGTGTCTCTAAACTAAACTACGCCGCCATTCAATCATGGCTGATCCATCTCTCCCTCCTAACCCCATTCTCCTGCCTTCTCCCCATAACCCCTGACACCCGTACTAATCAAGAATCAATCTCCGCCTTAAGAAATATCCATTGACTTGGCCATTACTGCCTTCTAAACATGTGGGGGTGGGGGGGGGGGGGGGGGGGAGGGGGGGAGGGGGGGGAGGGGGGGAGGGGAGCAGGGATGATGACACACAAGAGACTGCAGATGCTGGAACCGTGAGTAAAACAAACAATGCTGGAAGAACTCAGCAGGTCAGGCAGCATCTGTGGAGGGAACAGACAAACAGACAGACAATGTTTCGGGTGGAGACCCTTCTTCCGACAGGTTGCAGCTGTTTTTTAAATTAGTTTATGGATACAGAGCGGAAACAGGCCCTTCGGCCCACCGAGCCCACACTGACCAGCGATCCCCGCATACTATCCCACGCACACTGCGGACAATTTACACTTATACCAAGCCAATTAACCTACAAACCTGTACGTCTTTGGAGTGTGGGAGGAAACCGGAGCGCCCGGAGAAAACGCACGCGGGTCGCGGGGAGAACGTGCAAACTCCATATTGATAAGTACACTTGGTGGTCAGGATGGAACCCGTGTCTCCGGCGCTGTGAGGCAGCAACTCTACCACTGCGCCACCGTGCTGCTCTTATTCTTAAGGCACTATCGGATTGATTCACAATGCTCCCTTCTGGTTTAATGTGTGAATCCACTGCTTGGAATGTTAATAAGTTTCACTGAAGTCCCACCATTCTGATCTGAACTACCACAGAATCAAAGTGATTGAAATGTTGTAGCTGCTACATGATCTGTTTGAACAAGCGTTAGATCATTTGTCCGAAAGACTTTTCACTGGTCCCAGTATCGTGTTCTGGCCAATAATACTCTAAAGGGCCTGTCCCACTTAGGCGATTTTTTCGGCGACTACAGGCGATTAGGATGTCGCCACATGTTCGCGGGGTGACGCCTGTACGGTCGTGAGTCGTCTCCTCAAGTCGCCTAAATAGTCGTAACGTTTTTCTGGACGCGGCTGGATTTTGAAATGTTCAAAACTTTTAGGCGACTGTGGGCTTGACGTAGCTTGCCTTCTCCTGACGTAGGAGCTGTCGTAGGTTGTCGCCAGGATGACGCAGGTTGTCGCCGTGTGCTGCCTTCGGTGAATTCCATTGGCGGCTACCTACGTCAACCGGCGACTGAATTGTCTTCAGTTGTTGCCGACAGGGTCGTTACTTGTCGCCGCCATTGCTTGTGGACGTAGATTGACTTTGGTCGTCATAGGTTGTCGTAGGTGGACGTCCTTATACCCCTGTCCCACTTAGGAAACCTGAACGGAAACCTCTGGAGACTTTGTGCCCCACCCAAGGTTTCCGTGCGGTTCCCGGAGGTTGCAGGTGGTTGCCGGAAGTTGCAGGTAGTGGAAGCAGGTAGGGAGACTGACGAAAACCTCCGGGAACCTCCGGGAACCGCACGGAAACCTTGGGTGTGGCACAAAGTCTCCAGAGGTTTCCGTTCAGGTTTCCTAAGTGGGACAGGGGCATAATGGGTCGGCAGTTGTCGGTAGCTTGCCGTAGCTTGACGTCGACCAGGTGGTAGGTTGTTGTAGTAGACATTGTCGTGGGGGGGGGGGTCCAGTCACCGGTTTTTCGGGGACCTGCTACGACAGTGACTGTCGCCGGCAGTGGCCGAAAAACCCGCCTAGGTGGGACAGGCCCATTAAGGATGCAATTTTATCTTAAAGAAAGGCTTGAGTTTATATTACACCCTTCGTGAACTTGAGGTATTGTAACTCACTTCCAAACGCTTGCTTTCCCCTTCTCTCCATCCCTCCCCCACCCTAGTTCTCCCACCAGTCTGACCAAAGATCCTATAGCGGTGCAAGATAGACCACTCCTGCTAAATGCAATGGGCTGACGTGTAGTACGCAACGGAGCGGAACTTGGGCCTTTTTTTCATCCATTTCAGTAACCCGACCGGACCCGACTCGCAGTGTAATCAACGTTGCTGGGGGGACAGTTTGTGTTAATAAATTAAAATTCTGAAAATGAGGGGAAGATTTTTACCAAAGAACTTTTATTTTTACGAGGATGTTTCCGTAACCGGCTTCCATCTCCGCACTAGTATCTTTGCTCCGCTACGGGATCTTTGGTGCGGAGACGGAAGCCGGTTACGGAAATGGGGCCTAAAATTACCCACGAATCTGCCCTTGATCGTACTACGTCTTTTTCGTCGAGTGATCTATCTTGCTCGCTATAGGATCTTTGAGCCTGACTGTCCTCCTGATTAGATTTTACCTTGTACGCCTCGTTGTCACCTTCCCCTCAGCTAACAATGATCCATTCTAAATTTTCCTTTATCTATGTCCCCTTTGATCTCTAGATTTCACAGCTCACGGTCACATCGGGGTGGTCACGGTGGTGCAGCGGTAGAGTTGCTGCCTTACAGCGAATGCAGCGCCGGAGACCCGGGTTCGATCCTGACTACGGGTGCTGTCTGTACGGAGTTTGCACGTTCTCCCCGTGAACCGCGTGGGTTTTCTCCGAGACCTTCGGTTTCCTCCCACACTCCAAAGACGTGCAGGTTTGTAGGTTAATTGGCTTGGTGAATGTAAAAAAAATAGTCCCAATTACTGGGTGTAGGATATTGTTAATGTGTGGTGATCGATGGCCGGCGTGGGCTCGGTGGGCCGAAGGGCCTGTTTCCGTGCTGTATCTTTCAATCAATTTGTCGACAAAGACATTTAATAACTTGCATTTGGAGACTTTCAAACTATCTTCATTCGGACTTTACTGGATTTCGTCTTGCACTAAACGTTATCCCCTTTACACTGTGAACGGCTCGATTGTAATCATGTATAGTCTTTTCGCTGACTGGTTAGCACGCAACAGAAAAGCTTTTCACTGTACCTCGGTACACGTGACAATAAACTAAACAGAATCTAAATTTAGCTACAACAGTCAATGCCAATGTGAAATTGTAGCAAAGGATGACATCATTCACGTGGTGTTGTCATCGTTTCATTAGCAAGAAATGACACTCCATAAGTTGCATAAGGCTTGGATAGAGAGTGGATGTGGAGAGGATGTTTGTCTACCTTCGATTTTTCCAGCACCTGCAGTTCTTTCTTAAACATTAAACAAACCTGTCTGTGTAAAGTGTAATGTGCTGTGCTGTCTGTGTTCCTGGCTCGGTGTTAAAATGTATATATGCAAAATGTTACGAAATCTATCTGGTCAACTTAAACTAATGGAGTACGGGAAGGAGCTGCAGATGTGCGGCACAGTGGCGCAGCGGTAGAGTTGCTGCCTTGCAGCGAGAAGGGTCTCGACCCGAAACGTCACCTATTCCATCTCTCCATAGATGCTGCCTCACCCGCTGAGTTTCTCCAGCTTTGTTGTCTACCTTCGATTTTTTCCAGCATCTGCAGTTCTTTCTTAATCTAAGCGCTTCCTTTACTAATAACTGTAGTGGGAGTTTTATGACAATAGTCAATAGGTGCAGGAATAGGCCATTCGGCCCTTCGAGCCAGCACCGCCATTCAATGTGATCATGGCTGATCATCCCCAATCAGTGCCCCGTTCCTGCCTACTCCCCATATCCCCTGACTCCGCTATTTTTAAGAGCCCTATCTAGCTCTCTCTTGAAAGCATCCAGAGAACCTGCCTCCACCGCCCTCTGAGGCAGAGAATTCCACAGACTCACCACTCTCTGTGAGAAAAAGTGTTTCCTCGTCTCCGTTCTAAATGGCTTACTCCTTATTCTTAAACTGTGGCCCCTGGTTCTGGACTCCCCCAACATCGGGAACATGTTTCCTGCCTCTAGCGTGTCCAAGCCCTTAACAATCTTATATGTTTCAATGAGATCCCCCTCATCCTTCTAAACTCCGGAGTGTACAAGCCCAGCTGCTCCATTCTCTCAGCATATGACAGTCCCACCACCCCAGGAATTGTAATTTGTTTTTATCGCTGTGCTAATTATTGCTGCAATTACCCCAATCTGAAGGGACTTGGTTCAGCTGGTGCAGTCATCATTGGCCCAAGTTGGCTGGAAACTTGCCATTGTACTAAGTGAGATGTTTATGCCAGTTGTCAATGCCCACTTTGTGAAACCTCGACTTAGCTAATTGTATCAGGTGACTGTAAAACCCAATACGGGCAAACAATCTCAAGAGCACCCATCTTCCACAAATTCATAAGTTCTAGGAGCAGAATTAGGCCATTCGGCCCATGCAGTCTATTCTGCCATCCTATCTCTCTCTCTCTATCTATCTGATCTATCTCTCATTCCTAACCCCATTCTCCTGCCTTCTCCCCATAACCCCTGACTCCCGTACTAATCAAGATCCTGTCATTTTCCGCCTTAAAAATATCCACTGATTTGGCCTCCACTGCCTCTGTAGCAATGAATCCCACAGATTCACCACCCTCTGACTAAGAAATTCCTCCTCATCTCCTTCCTAAACTTGCATCCTTTCATTCTGAGGCTGCGACCTCTAGTCTCTCCCACTAGTGGAAACATCCTCTCCACATCCACTCTATCCAGGCCTTTCACTATTCTGTACGTTTCAATGAGGTCCCCCCCTCATTCTTCTTAACTCCAGCGAGTACAGGCCCAGTGTCGACAAACGCTCATCATATGTTAACCCACCCATTCCTGGGATCGTTCTCGTAAACCTCCTCTGGACCCTCTCAGATGGACACAAGGTAGACACAAAACGCATAGAATAGTGAAAGGCTTGGATAGAGTGGATGTGGAGAGGATGGTTCCACTAGTGGGAGAGTCTAGGCCTAGAGGTCACAGTCTCAGAATTAAAGAATGTTCTTTTAGGATGGAGATGAGGAGAAATGTCTTTAATCAGAGGGTGATGAATCTGTGGGATTCTTTGCCACAGAAGGCTGTGGAGGCCCAGTCAGTGGATATGTTTAAGGCAGAGATAGATAGATTCTTATGGGGACAAGGCAGGAGAATTGTGTTAGGATGGATAGATAGATCAGCCATGATTAATAGTCAATAGACAATAGACAATAGGTGCAGGAGTAGGCCATTCGGCCCTTCGAGCCAGCACCGCCATTCAATGTGATCATGGCTGATCATCCCCAATCAGTACCCCGTTCCTGCCTTCTCCCCATATCACCTAGAACATGCTGCCAGAGGAGGTAATTGAGGCAGAGACTATCCCAACATTTAAGAAGCAGTTATGACAGGAACATGGATAGGACAGGTTTGGAGGGATATGGACCAAACACAGGCAGGTGGGACTAGTGTAGCTGGGACATGTTGGGCGGTGTGGGCAGGTCGTGCCGAAGGGCCTGTTTCCACGCTGTATCACTCTATGAATCTATGACTGCAGATACAGTTTACACTGAAGATGGACACAAAGTTCCGGAGTAACTCAGTGGGTCGGGCAGCATCTCTGGAGGATGGTGGGTGGGTGATGTTTTTCGGGTCAAGAGGTTGTTTCCATGGTGTACGATTCTATAACTCGATAACCCACGATCTTTTACCCAGCTTCGCAGAATCAAGAATCAAGGGACATGGGTTTAAGGTGAGAGGGTAAATATTGAATAGGAACCTGAGGGGTAACTTTTCCACTCAGTGTATGGAACGAGCTGCCAGAGGAATTTGCCTAAGTACATGGACAGGAAAGATTTAGAGGGATATGGGCCAAACGCAAGCTGGAGGGACTAGTATAGATGGGGTCAGCTTGGCCTAGTTGGGCCGAAGGGCCTGTTTCCATGCAAACAATCATTCAAATATTAACACATCTATCATAAAATATACGACTCAAATGTACAGAACCTGGATTGGAATAAATGATCATTTGATCGGACTTTATCTTGCACTAAATGTTATTCACCTTGTTCTCTTCATTATGCGCCTGTACACTGGGGATGGTTCGATTGTAGACAATAGACAATAGGTGCAGGAGTTGGCCATTCGGTCCTTCAAGCCAGCACCGCCATTCAATGTGATCATGGCTGATCATCCCCAATCAGTATTTAAGAAGGAACTGCAGATGCTGGAAAATCGAAGGTACACAAAAAAGCTGGAGAAACTCAGCGGGTGCACCCGCTGAGTTTCTCCAGCATTTTTGTGTACCTTCGATTTTCCCAATTATCCCCAATCAGTACCCCGTTCCTGCCTTCTCCCCATATCCCCTGACTCCGCTATCTTTAAGAGCCCTATCGAGCTCTCTCTTGAAAGCATCCAGAGAACTGGCCTCCACCGCCCTCTGAGGCAGAGAGTTCCACAGACTCACCACTCTCTGTGAGAAAAAGTGTTTCCTCGTCTCCGTTCTAAATGGCTCACTCCTTATTCTTAAACTGTGGCCCCTGGTTCTGGACTCCCCCAACATCGGGAACATGTTTCCTGCCTCTAGCGTGTTCAAGCCCTTAACAATCTTATAAGTTTCAATGAGATCCCTCTCATCCTTCTAAACTCCAGAGTGTACAAGCCCAGCTGCTCCATTCTGTAATCATGTATTGTCTTTCTGCTGACCAGATAGCGCGCAACAAAAGCTTTTCACTGTTCCTCGGTACACGTGACAATAAACTAAACTAAAATAAACTCAACGAGTTACAATTATGTTTATCACTCTTCAGACTGAAGAAGGGTATCGATCGAGACATATATACTGTCCCGTTGAGTTACTCCAGCATTATGTCTATCTTTGGTGTAAACCAGTTTAGAGATACAGTGATTTGGCCTCCACTGCCCTCTGTGGCAGGGAATTCCACAAATTCACAACTCTCTGGGTGAAAAAGTTTTTTCTCACCTCAGTCTTAAATGCCCCCCCTTTATTCTAAGACTGTGGCCCCTGGTTCTGGACTCGCCCCACATTGGGAACATTTTTCTTGCATCTAGCTTGTCCAGTCCTTTTATAATTTTATATGTTTCTATAAGATCCCCCTCCCTCCCCCCTCATCCCCCCCCAAACTCCAGTGAATACAAGCCCAGTCTTTTCAATCTTTCCTCATATGACAGTCCCGCCATCCCAGGGATCAATCTCGTGAACCTACGCTGCACTGCCTCAATCACAAGGATGTCCTTCCTCAAATTAGGAGAGCAAAACTGTACACGATACTCCAGATGTGGTCTCACAAGAGCCCTATACAACTGCAGAAGAACCTCTTTACTCTAATACATGATTAGTTTGAGTTGACCAGATAGTTTTAGGATGATTCTGCATTTATATTTCCACACCGAGCATAGGAACACAGATAGCACCAAAGATCTCCGCTCTAAGATCTTTGGATAGCACAGCACATTACACCTTGAAACACAGACAGGTTTGCTATATGCTATTTTTCCTGACATTTATTGCCTGTTAAATCTCTCACTCTCTCTCTCTTTCTCAAATCCTGTTTCTCTCACATATCTCTCTTCGCCTTAATCCTTGTCAATATTTCCCTATCCATCTCCCATCCCCATTCCCTGTATCCTGTACACTGTGGACGGCTGGCTTGCTCGATTGTAATCATGTATATAGTCCTTCTGCTGAACGGATAGCAAGCAGCAAAAAAAGCTTTTCACTTTATCTCGGAACTAAACTAAACCCCCTCACACCACTTTGTTGGGGGTCTGGCTGATTCTCTCTGTGTTCTCTCTCACACTCTTTGTCCATCTGTGTCTCTCCCCCTCTGGGGAAGGGTCCCGGCCTGAAACGTCGTCTGCCCATTCCCCCCCAACCTCCAGATGTTACCAGACCCACTGAGTTCCTCCAGCACTTTCTGCCTTGCTCATGGCTCCAGCGTTTACATGCCCAGTGAATTATCCAGCACTTTCCTCCCCATCTCTCCTCACTCCTCTATTCGTTCTACCCGGCCAATATCATTCTACCCATTCTATCCCCGTGCTATCTTCCCTCGTGTGTAGGGAGGAACTACAGCAGACGCTGGTTTGCATCGAAGAGAGACAGAAAATGCTGGAGCAACTCAGCGGGACAGGCAGCATCTCTGGGGAGAAGGTGTGGGTGACGTTTCGGGTCGAGACCCTTCGTCAGTCTATCCTTACATCTCCTTCCATCTTGGCTCCTCTCGCCTTAAAGCTGTGCCCCCTCTAGTCTTTGCCATTCCCCCCATGGGGAGAACGTTTCTGATTGTCCACCCTATCCACGCCTCTTATCATTCTATCAGGTCTCCCCTCAACCTCCCGGCTCTCCAGAGAAAACAATCCTGTAGCTAACACCCCCTAATCCAGGCAGGAAGGTGAAAGATCCCAACCTCGAGAGATCGCCTATCCATGTCCTCCACAGATGCTGCCTGACCCGCCGAGTTACACCAGTTGCCCAACTTCCTAAATTAGTCTAGCAAATTTCAAAGATGCTGCCTGACTTGCTGAGTTAGCCCAGCAATATGCACAGATGCTGCCTGACCTGCTGAATTTACTCTGTTTAAGAAATAACTGCAGATGTTGGAAAAATCCAAGGTGGACCAAAAAAATGCTGGAGAAACTCAGCGGGTGAGGCAGCATCTATGGAGAGAAGGAACTGGCAACGTTTCACGTCGAGACCCTTCTTTCGAGTTAAGGATGGTCTCGAACAGGAATGTCGCCAATTCCTTATCTTCATAGATGCTGCCTCCTGAATTACTCTGGCGTTCTCCACAGATGCTGCCTGACCTGCTAAAAGTCTGAAGAAGGGTCTCGACCCGAAACGTTGCCCTTTCCTTTGCTCCATAGATGCTGCCTCACCCGCTGAGTTACTCCAGAACTTTTGCTTTCCACAGATGCTGCCTGACCAGCTGAGTTACTCCAGCATTTTCATAGAAACATAGAAAATAGGTGCAGGAGTAGGCCATTCGGCCCTTCGAGCCTGCACCGCCATTCAATATGATCATGGCTGATCATCCAACTCAGTATCCTGTACCTGCCTTCTCTCCATACCCCCTGATACCTTTAGCCACAAGGGCCGCATCTAACTCCCTCTTAAATATAGCCAACGAACTGGCCTCAACTACCTTCTGTGGCAGAGAATTCCACAGATTCACCACTCTCTGTGTGAAAAATGTTTTTCTCATCTCGGTCCTAAAAGATTTCCCCCTTATCCTTAAACTGTGACCCCTTGTTCTAGACTTCCCCAACATCGGGAACAATCTTCCTGCATCTAGCCTGTCCAACCCCTTAAGAATTTTGTAAGTTTCTATTAGATCCCCCCTCAATCTTCAAAATTCTAGCGAGTACAAGCCGAGTCTATCCAGTCTTTCTTCATATTGAAAGCCCTGACATCCCAATGAACTGGCCTCAACTACCTTCTGTGGCAGAGAATTCCACAGATTCACCACTCTCTCTGTGTGAAAAATGTTTTTCTCATCTCGACTTCCTTCCCCCTTATCCTTAAAACTTCCCCCTTATCCTTATCCACAGATGCTGCCTGACCCGCTGAGTTACTCCAGCACTTTCCACAGATGCTGCCTGACCCGCTGAGTTACTCCAGCACTTTCCACAGATGCTGCCTGACCCGCTGAGTTACTCCAGCACTTTCCACAGATGCTGCCTGACCCGCTGAGTTACTCCAGCACTTTTTGTTTTCCACTTGTGCCATTCATTCTGTTGGACCTTCTCGCCCCAAAGCTTCTACACACACACACACCCCAGCCCAGCCCAGCCCAGCCCAGGTGTGCTCCTTACCTGCCCCTCTCCCCCCGGGGTGCTGTTGCCCTCCTGTTGGCCCAGGGGCAAGCTCCTGAGGACGGTGATGTGGACGGTGAGGATGAGGAGCCCGAGGAGCAGCAGCAACTCTGCGGCCAAGCGAGCCATCCTGCGGACCCGGCGGCTGCCCTTGTCGCCCGCGGCCGGCCGAGGCGAGCTGCTGCCGGGCGGAGCCGCTGCCGGAGCCGGGGGGTCGGGACCCGGGCTCGTCTCCACTTCGCAAACGGTGGCTGCAGGGCGAGTTATGGCTGGCTTTGCAAATGTGTCCAAGGCGCGGAGGGGGTGGGGGGGGAGAGAGAGGGGTTGAGACAGAGAAACAGAGAGGGAGAGAGGGAGAGAGAAAGAGAGAGAAAGAGGGATTGAGAGAGAAAGGGAGATTGTGTCAATCCTGCATGCACACAGAGAGAGAGACAGAGAGAGAGAACAAGACAGAGAGACAGAGATATATTTTGTTAACGCCACACAAACACACACAGAGTGGGAGAGAGACACAGAGAGATTTTGTCAATGCTGCTACTCGCACAGAGAGACACAGAGAACAGGACAGAGAGACACAGAGACAGAGACAGAGAGAGACAGAGAACAAGAAAGACAGGGAGAGACAGAACAGGACAGAGAGACAGAGAGAACAACTCAGACAGACAGAGAGAGAGACAGAGAGAGACACACACACACACACAGAATTTAATATTGGGCTCTGGGCAGCAAGTTAAACCCCCGCATCAAAACACCTCATTCTTTGCTCCAACCCGCGGCTTGCTTCTTCTGCAAAGATATATAAATATAAATATATTTTAAAGAAAGTTGAATCTGTGGACTTGGCATTTCAGAGCCCGGTGGCGCTGCCGTCAGTCAGTCTCTCTCTGCGGCTCATTTATCCTCCCCGCTTTTATCACCCAGCCTTGGTTCAAACGGTGCATAGACAGATTCTCCCCTCTCCCCTCCCCTCCCTATAGTGTCCTCTCCCCTCCCCTCTCCCCTCCCCTCTTCTCTTCCCCTCCCTCTTCTCCTCCCCTCTTCCCCTCCCTTCCCCTCACCTCTTCTCTTAACATCCCCTCTCCCCCTCCCTCTCCTCTCTCCCCTCCGCTCTTCCCCTCTCCCCCCCTCCCCTCCCTTCCCCTCTCCTCTCTTCCCCTCCCTCCTCTCTCCCCTCCCCTCCCCCCTCTTTTCCTCCCCCCCTCCCCTCCCATCCCCTCCCCTCTCCTCTCCCCTTTCCCTCCACCTCTCTCCTCTCCTTCTCCCCTCTCTCTCCACTCCTCCCCACACTGTTACTTACCCCCTCTCTCTCCCCTCCTCCTCTCCTCTCTCCCTCTCTCTTTTCTCTCCCCTGCCCTTTCTTCTCCCCCCTGTCCCTCCTATCTACCTCTCCCTCTCCTCCCTTCCCCTCTCCTCTCTTCCTCTCCCTCCTCTTTCCTATTACTGTCTCCTTTCTACCCCCCCCTCTCTCTCCCCTTCTCTCTGCACCCTCCCCTCTGTGCCCCCCTCGCCCCCAGCCTGTCCTCTGGGACTTGGCTTCACCCTCTCCGCTCTTTTATACCTGTCCATTGATGAGGTGAACCTGCACCCTCTTCTCCCATGGGTGCTCTCTCCCTCTCCCTGCTGCTCCACCCATGGGTGTTCCTGCACTGCGCCCTTGGGTGTCCCCCTCTCCCCCTGGTGACTGCCAGCAGCTGCCTCTCACTGCCACGAGTGCTCCCCAGGATGCTGCCCCTGTTCCTCTCTCTACCCCAGACTCTCTCCCCAGGGAACCGACCACCACACGGGCATGTCTCTGTCCCTGGTCACACACTCACACAACCGCACAAACACACACTAATACACACTCACGCACGTGCACATACACACACTAATTCACACTCGCACTCACACACACACACACATAACACATAACACACTAATACACACTCACGCACGTGCACATACACACACTAATTCACACTCACACACACACACACACACATAACACACTAATACACACTCACGCACGTGCACATACACACACTAATACACACTCGCGCACACACCCACACACACACTCTCGCACACACATGCACACATTCACGCACGCACACATACACACTCTAATACATACTTGCACACACGCACACACTTGCACTCGCACACATACACACACATACACACTCTAATACATACTTGCACACACGCACACACTCGCACTCGCACACATACACACACATACACACTCTAATACATACTTGCACACATACACACACTCGCACACACACACACATACACACACACACACACACACACACTCACATCCACACACTAACTTGCACACTCACTCTCGTACACATGCACTCGCACTCACACATTCTCGCACACACTCATGCATACACACTTACACATGCGCTCTTGCATACCGTGCGTGTGTGTGTGTGTGTGTGCGTGCGTGCATGTGTGTGCGTGCGTGCGCGTGTGTGTGCGTGTGCGTGCGTGCGTGTGCGTGGGTGCGTGTGTGTGTGTGTGTGTGTGTGTGTGCGCGTGTGCGTGCGTGTGTGTGTGTGCGTGTGTGTACATGCGCGTGTGTGTGTGTGTGCGTGTGTGTGCGTGTGTGCGTGCGTGCGCGCGTGTGTGTGTGTGTGTGCGTGCGTGCGCGTGTCTGTGTGTGTGTGTGTGTGTGCGTGCGTGTGTGCGTGTGTGTCTGTGTGTGTGTGTGTGTGTGTGTGTGTGTGTGTGCGTGCGTGTGTGTGTGTGTGTGTGTGTGTGTGTGTGCGTGCGTGCGTGCGTGTGTGTGTGTGTGTGTGTGTGTGTGTGTGTGTGTGTGTGCGTGTGTGTGTCTGTGTGTGTGTGTGTGTGTGTGTGTGCGTGTGTGTGTGTGTGTGTGTGTGTGGTGTGTGTGTGTGTGTGTGTGTGTGGTGTGTGTGTGTGTGTGTGTCTGTGTGTGTGTGTGTGTGTGTGCGTGCGTGCGCGTGTCTGTGTGTGTGTGTGTGTGTGCGGTGCGTGTGTGCGTGTGTGTCTGTGTGTGTGTGTGTGTGTGTGTGTGTGTGTGTGTGTGTGTGTGTGCGTGCGTGTGTGCGTGTGTGTCTGTGTGTGTGCGTGTGTGTGTGTGTGTGTGTGTGTGTGTGCGTGCGTGCGCGTGTCTGTGTGTGTGTGTGTGTGTGTGTGTGCGTGCGTGTGTGCGTGCGTGCGTGTGTGTGCGTGCGTGCGCGTGTGTGTGCGTGCGTGTGTGTGTGTGTGTGTGTGGAGCGGACAACATAGAACTAGTGTGAGCAGGTGATCAATCGATGGTTAGCATTGACTCGGTGGGCCGAAGGGTCTGTTTCCACGCTGTATCTCTAAACTCAATTTAATATAATTACCACAAGGTGTCTCTGTTGTAGTCAATATCTGAAGGTGAATCAATGAATACTTTATTGTCACAGTAAAATTCTTAGCTTGTAAACCCAAGTATGTAAATGGTCAACACATAAAGGGCACAGACAGAGTTACAAAGTTCCCCCGCGCCAGATCCCCATTTGTTCTCCCCCCCCCCCCTCACGGCGGTCCCCCCCACACCGGACCCACCCTTGTTCCTTCGCCCGGCAGTGGCGTCCCCACTTCCACGTGTCCGCCCTCGTCCCTGGCCCCAGCCATGGGCTCAGCAGACCCAGGGGGGCCGAATGTAACATTGGTGTTACACAAAGACCTTTGTGATGTTACACCGATGCGGCAAGGCTGTACAAACGTACAAGGTCTGTAAAAATGAATATTGATTTCTCTAACTTCAAGTAACCCTTGCATTCCCTCTCTCTCCG
Source organism: Amblyraja radiata (assembly GCF_010909765.2). NCBI lineage: Eukaryota > Metazoa > Chordata > Chondrichthyes > Rajiformes > Rajidae > Amblyraja > Amblyraja radiata. Next base: position 76,737,947 of record NC_045963.1, on the reverse strand, counting down.
TCCCTCCCCCACCCAAGTCATCGTAACAACTGCAAAGTCCTCTTGTTCAGTCTCATTGTCTGCAACCGGTTTTCACCGGGCACACAGCTAACAATGGCCTGTTTCCTTTAACAATAGACAATAGGTGCAGGAGTAGGCCATTCGGCCCTTCGAGCCAGCACCGCCATTCAATGTGATCATGGCTGATCATCCACAATCAGTACCCCGTTCCTGCCTTCTCCCCATATCCCCTGACTCCGCTATATTTAAGAGCCCTATCTAGCTCTCTCTTGAAAGCATCCAGAGAACCTGCCTCCACCACCCTCTGAGGCATCATTAGTTTTTTTGCACATCTTTTATTAATTTGTTTTATATCCATATCTATATCCATATCTATATCTATTCGAGGGTGGTGAAAACTGCCCAACGCATCACCGGTTCCTCGCTCCCCTCCATTGAGTCTGTCTAAAGCAAGCGTTGTCTGCGGAGGGCGCTCAGCATCGCCAAGGACTGCTCTCACCCCAGCCACACCCCATCCGGGAGGCGCTACAGGTCTCTCCGTTGCCGGACCAGCAGGTCCAGGAACAGCTTCTTCCCTGCGGCTGTTACCCTACTCAACACGGTGACTCGATGATTGCCAATCACCCCCCCTCCCCCCCCGGACACTCCTTCCCCCAGTGACTGATCTCCCCCCCCCCCCGAAAATTGCATTACTGCTACTGTATACACATATATACATTTTACTGTTCCATTATTCTGTGTTCGCACTTCAGGGTGAGATGCTAACTGCATTTCCTTGTCTCTGTACTGTACACTGCACAATGACAATAAATCTGAATTTTGAAGTCTAAATCTGAAGTTTGAATCTAAGAATTTTTTTAAAAATCTAAAAAAAATTCTCTCTCCATCACCGACTATATCTCTCGTTTCCCTCTCCCCTGACTCTGGGTCTGAAGAAGGGTCTCGACCCGAAACGTCACCTATTCCTTCTCTCCTGCCTGAGTTACGGCAGCTTTTCAGTGTCTATCTTCGGTGTAAACCCGCGTGGTGCGCTGTTCCTTCCTTCCTTCACGAATGTATTATTTTCCTCCTTGAGGCAGGATATAAATACATGTTAACAGTGCTGTTTGCTCCTGTTACGGTGACCGCATGCAGGAGGAACACCCTTCCTGTCTCAGTGAACTCTGAAACCGCCAATTTACAAGTGATCTTAGGTTACAGTGTCCATGTGGCATGCCAGCAGCAGTTTAAACCGCCAACCTTCATAGAAGCACGAGTTACATCCAAGACTAGGGGCGGGACGGTGGCGCAGCGGTAGAGTTGCTGCCTTACAGCGCCGGAGACCCCGGGTTCGATCCTGACTACGGGTGCTGTCCGTACCTTCCCCCCCTGTGACCTGCGTGGGTTTTCTCCGGGGTAGACAATAGACAATAGACAATAGGTGCAGGAGTAGGCCATTCGCCCCCTCGAGCCAGCACCTCCATTCAATGTGATCATGGCTGATCATCCCCAATCAGTACCCCGTTCCTGCCTTCTCCCCATATCCCTTGACACCGCTATTTTTAAGAGCTCTGTCTAGCTCTCTCTTGAAAGCATCCAGAGAAAACCTGCCTCCACCGCTCTCTGAGGCAGAGAATTCCACAGACTCACAACTCTCCGTGTGAAAAAGTGTTTCCTCATCTCCATTCTAAATGGCTTACCCCTTATTCTTAAACTGTGTGGCCCCTGGTTCTGGACTCCCCCAACATCGGGAACATGTTTCCTGCCTCTAGCGTGTCCAAACCCTTAATAATCTTATATGTTTCAATAAGATTCCCTCTCATCCTTCTAAATTCCAGAGTCTCCAGTTTCCTCCCACACTCCAAAGACGTACAGGCTTGCTGGTCGATTGGCTTGGTATAAATGTAAAAGTTGTCCCTAGTGTGTGTAGGATAGTGTTAGTGGGCGGGGATCGCTGGTCGGGCTAGTACGGACTCGGTGGGCCGAAGGGCCTGTTTCCGCGCTGTACCTCTAAACTAAACTATATTGGGGTGTCACGGTGGCGCAGCGGTAGAGTTGCTACCTCACAGCGCCAGAGAGCCGGGTTCGATAATGACCCCGGGTGCTGTCTGTACGGAGTTTGTACGTTCTCCCCGTGACCACGTGTCCACCACCAGGTACTTAGTTTAGTTATGTTTAGTTTATCGTCACCTGTACTGAGGTACAGTGAAAAGCTTTTTTGCTGCGTGCTAACCAGCCGGCGGATAGATAACACATGATCACAATCGAGCCGTCCACAGTGTACAGATACATGATAGAGATTTAAAATAGTGTGGAGCGATTGTAATGTATGATTGCAGATCCATTTACATAGAAACATAGAAAACAGGTGCAGGAGGAGGCCATTCGGCCCTTCGAGCCAGCACCGCCATTCATTGCGATCATGGCTGATCGTCCCCAATCAATAACCCGTGCCTGCCTTCTCCCCGTATCCCTTGATTCCACTAGCCCCTAGAGCTCTAACTCTCTCTTAAATCCATCCAGTGACTTGGCCTCCACTGCCCTCTGTGGCAGGGAATTCCACAAATTCACAACTCTCTGGGTGAAAATGTTTTTTCTCACCTCAGTCTTAAATGGCTTCCCCTTTATTCTAAGACTGTGGCCCCTGGTTCTGGACTCGCCCAACATTGGGAACATTTTTCCTGCATCTAGCTTGTCCAGTCCTTTTATAATTTTATATGTTTCTATAAGATATCCCCTCATCCTTCTAAACTCCAGTGAATACAAGCCTAGTCTTTTCAATCTTTCCTCATATGATAGTCCCGCCATCCCAGGGATCAATCTCCTGAACCTACGCTGCACTGCCTCAATCACAAGGATGTCCTTCCTCAAATTAGGAGACCAAAACTGTACACAATGCTCCAGATGTGGTCTCACCAAAGCCCTGTACAACTGCAGAAGAACCTCTTTACTCCTATACTGAAATCCTCTTGTTATGAAGGCCAACATTCCATTAGCTTTCTTCACTGCCTGCTGTACCTGCACGCCAACTTTCAGTGGCCGGTGTACAAGGACACCCAGGTCTCGCTGTACCTCCCCCTTACCTAACCTAACCCCATTGAGATAATAATCTGCCCCCTTGTTTTTGCCGCCAAAGTGGATAACCTCACATTCATCTATATTATACTGCACCTGCCACGCATCTGCCCACTCACTCAACCTGTCCAGGTCACCCTGCAACCTCCTAACATCCTCTTCACAGTTCACACTGCCACCCAGCTTTGTGTCATCGGCAAACTTGCTAGTGTTGCTCCTAATTCCCTCTTCCAAATCATTAATATATATGGTAAACAGTTGCGGCCCCAACATCGAGCCTTGCGGCACTCCACTCGCCACTGCCTGCCATTCTGAAAAGGACCCGTTCTCTCCTACTCTCTGCTTCCGGTCTGCCAACCAATTTTCTATCCACGTCAACACCCTACCCCCAATGCCATGCGCTCTAATTTTAGTCACCAGTCTCCTGTGCGGGACTTTATCTGTCGCCTGGGCTGGGTGCCATCTTGGAAACATTGACATCCCCATCCTCTGCACATCTCCTTTAGACATCACCCCTCTCACCTTAAAGCCCTGCCCTCTAGTATTTGATTTTTCCATCCTGGGAAGAAGGTTCTGACTGTCTACCCTCTCTATGCCTCTCATAATTTTATATCCATCAGGTTCCCCCCACCTCAACCTCCGACGTTCCAGACAAAACAATCAAAGGCTGTCCATCCCCTCCCTGTAGCTAACACCCTCTGAACCAGGCAGCGTTCAGT
>NC_045963.1:76661674-76731674 GCF_010909765.2 Amblyraja radiata | reverse complement strand
CCTAAATGGCTGACCCGTTATTCTTAAACTGTGATCCTTGGTTCTGGACTCCCCCAACATCGGGAACATTTTTCCTGCATCTAGCTTGTCCAGTCCTTTTAGAATTTTATATGTTTCTATAAGAAACCCCCTCATCCTTCTAAACTCCAGTGAATACAAGCCTAGGATTTTTCCTGCATCTAGGATTTTATATTTCTATAAGATCCTCTCTCATCCTAAACTTGTGAATACAAGCCCAGTTGACCCATTCTTTCATATCTATCTTCAGTATAAGCCAGCATCTGCAGTTCCTTCCAGCACAATAATCAGCCTTGATGATATCCACTGACTTGGCCTCCACAGCCATCTGTGGCAAAGAATTCCACAGATTCACCACCCTCTGGCTAAAGAAATTCCTCCTCATCTCCTTCCTAAATGTACGTCCTTTTACTCTGAGGCTGCGGCCTCTGGTCCTAGACTCTCCCACTAATGGAAACCTCCTTTCCACATCTAAACATTACCTTGTCGAGCCAATTCCAGCCTCCATGTTAACTCTAACATGATAGTCACCCCATGAAATGCTACATTTAAACGTGGCAAGCTGTGCACGGCTATAATTTTCTTCAGCTAAATTACATGTTGGGAACAATTCAGCGTGTGGTGAGAAAAGCAAATGTCCTCTGTTCCGTCCAATGGCTAGTTCAGTTTAGAGATACAGCGTGGAAACAGGCCCTTTGGCCCGCCGGGTCCACACTGACCAGCGATCCCCGCACACTAACACTATCCTACACACACTGGGGGACAAGTTCTACCAAGCCTACAAACCTGCACGTCTTTGGAATGTGGGAGGAAACCGAAGATCTCGGAGGAAAGCCACGCAGGTCACGGGGAGAGCGTACAAACTCCGTACAGACAGCACCCGTAGTCAGGATCGAACCCGGGTCTCTGGTGCTGTGAGGCAGCAACTCTACCGCTGCGCCACCGTGTCGCCCTGTATATATCTTACTATTTATTCTATTGATAAAGAAATTAATGATCATTTTACCATCTCCGTCGTGGAAGCCTGCTTTCCACACACCACACAGAAAGCTGTGGAGGCCAAGTCAGTGGATATTCTAAAGGCAGAGATAGATAGATTCTTGATTCTACGGGTGTCAGAGGTTATGGGGGGAAGGCAGGAGAATGGGGTTAGGAGGGAGAGATAGATCAGCCTTGATTGAATGGCGGAGTGGACTCGATGGCCTAATTCTACTCCTATCACTTATTCTCTGCCTCAGAGGGCGGTGGAGGCAGGTTCTCTGGATGCTTTCAAGAGAGAGCTAGATAGGGCTCTTAAAGATAGCGGAGTCAGGGGATATTGGGAGAAGGCAGGAACGGGGTACTGATTGTGGATGATCAGCCATGATCACCTTGAGTGGTGAATCTCTGGAATTCTCTGCCACAGAGGGTAGTTCATTGGCTATATTTAAGAGGGAGTTAGATGGGGCCCTTGTGGCTAAAGGGATCAGGGGGTATGGAGAGAAGGCAGGTACGGGATACTGAGTTGGATGATCAGCCATGATCATATTGAATGGCGGTGCAGGCTCGAAGGGCCGAATGGCCTGCTCCTGCACCTATTGTCTATTGAACTTAAGTTACATAGGGGTGGCACGGTGGCGCAGCGGGTAGAGCTGCTGCCTCACCGAGCCAGAGACCCTGGCTCCATCCCGACCTCGGGTACTGTCTGTGTATGCGGAGTTTGCCACGCTCGCCCCGTCAGCTGCGTGGGGTTCCCTCCGGGAAATCATCTTCTGGCCTCTCCGAAGGAAATGCGCGGACGACTTTGGCAGAGGTTGCCTGATATGTGAATGTAAAGGCAGGATCGCTGGGACTATTACTCATGAAATCCGTTCTCTGCAGCCCAGTGTGTCTCGACCAAGTCCATCTAAACCCTCCCTGGAGCACAGCGCTAACTAGTGTAAACTATTCCAAATTCCTTTCCCTGTTCCCCCGGCCAAATACATCCTGTCTCCAGATGCAGTCCACACGTTTAAATAGCTGCAAGAAAACCAAGCTCTTTTGCTGAATAACTCTGGTGAAAGGGGGTGGGGGTTGGGGGGGGGCTGGGTTAGACAGAGAAGAGAGAAGCCGGCCTCAATAAGTTCCTCCCTCAGAGGTTTACAAACTATTCTCAAGTTCCCCATGAAATCATACACCACGTCATCAGGCCATTTGCCCGTTGTCTCACAGCTGGCTCTTTGGTCCAGCTATCGAATTAGTTCCACTCTCCTGCTCCTTCCAGAGATTTCTTTTCAACTGTAGATCCAATTCCCTGTCAGGGACTGCTGTTGAAATCTGCATCCACGCTCCATTCACCATTTGGGCAGCCCTGTGAAAAAAACACACACGCACTGTACCATCTACAAACCCACCGTTCCCCCCTCCCCCCCTATATCCATGCCCTCTGATCAACCACCGTACTGCTGAAGAAACATCTCACCCCCTCGTTACTTCATCAAGAGCCTCAGGATCTTTTAGCAACTAAGTTAATGGACACTAGGTGCAGGAGTAGGCCATTCGGCCCTTCGAGCCAGTACCGCCATTCAGTGTGATCATGGCTGATTATCCCCAATCAGTACCCCGTTCCTGCCTTCTCCCCATATCCCCTGACTCCGCTACCTTCAAGAGCCCTATCTAGCTCTCTCTTGAAAGCGTCCAGAGAACCGGCCTCCACCGCCCTCTGAGGCAGAGAATTCCACAGACTCACACCTCTCTGGGTGAAAAGGTTTTTCCTCATCTCCGTTCTAAATGGCCTACCCCTTATTCTTAAACTGTGGCCCCTGGTTCTGGATTCCCCCAACATCGGGAACAACTCTTGGTGTGAATCACACCAGGTTCAGGAATAGATTCTTCCCTGTATTCAAAACTACAATCTCCAAATAGGACCTGAACTAAAAGTAAGCACTGCAGGTACAGCAGGCAGTGAATAAAGCCATCATTGGGAGAGGATTTGAGTTTAGGAGCAAGGAGGTTCTACTGCAGTTGTACAGGGCTCTGGTGAGATCACACCTGGAGTATTGTGTGCAGTTTTGGTCTCCTAATTTGAGGAAGGACATTCTTGCTATTGAGGGAGTGCAGCGTAGGTTCACCAGGTTAATTCCCGGGATGGCAGGACTGTCATATGATGAAAGAATGGGTCGACTGGGATTGTGTTCACTGGAATTTAGAAGGATGAGAGGAAATGTTAGAGAAACATATAAAATTCTTAAAGGATTGGACAGGCTAGATGCAGGAAAAATGTTCCCGATGTTGGGGGAGTCCAAAACCAGGGGTCACAGTTTAAGAATAAGGGGTAGGCTATTTAGGACTGAGATGAGGAAAAACCTTTTCACTCAGAGAATCTGTGGAATTCTGTGCCTCAGAAGGCAGTGGAGGCCAATTCACTGGATGTTTTCAAGAGAGAGATTTAGCTCTTAGGGCTAACGGAATCAAGGGATATGGGGAGAAAGCAGGAACGGGGTACTGATTGGGGATGATCAGCCATGATCACATTGAATGGCGGTGCTAGCTTGAAGGGCCGAATGGCCGACTCCTGCACATAATGTCTATTGTCACCCTCAACAATCAAGCACTCTTTCAGTATCAGCCTAGATTATCCCAGCTGAATGTTTTTTCAGGGGGAGGCACAGTTTCACAAGTTATAGGAGTAGAATTAGGCCATTCGGCCCATCGAGTCAACTCAGCCATTCAATCATGGTTGATCTCTGCCGCCTCCATGGTTAATCCCGTTTTCCTGCCTTCTCCCCATAACCCTTGACACCCGTTCTAATCAAGAATTTGTCCATCTCTGCCTTAAAAATATCCACTGACTTGGCCTCCACAGCCCTCTGTGGCAATGAGTTCCACAGATTCACCACCCATTGACTAAAGTTGTTCCTCCTCACCTCCTTTCTAAAAGAACTACCTTTAATTCTGAGGCTGTGACCTCTGATCCTAGACTCTCCCACCAGTGGAAACATCCTCTCTACATCCACTCTATCAATGTCTTTCATTATTCTGTACGTTTCAATGAGGTCCCCCCCTCAATCTTCTAAACACCAGTGAGTACAGGCCCAGTGGTAGGGTTGCTGCCTCACAGCGTCAGAGACCCAAGCCCGATCCTGCTGTCCGTATGGAGTTTGTATGTTCTCCCCGTGACCTTGTGGGTTGTCTCCGGGTACCCTGGCTTCCTCCCACACTCCAAAGAAATGCGGGTTTGTAGGTTAATTGGCTTCTGTAAAATGTGTGTTGTCGTGGTGGAGAAGTTTGTGTGGACCTGAGATCCTGAGAGCAATGCCGTCTGGAGCTATGCTCCTGGTATACAATACAATACAATACAATTTATTGTCATTTGAGCCTCAGTGAGGCTCAAACGAAATTCTGTTTCCACCGCCATACAAACAAAGACAATTCCTAGACATACACACAATTTAATTCACACAAACATCCATCACAGTGGACCCACTGTGATGGAAGGCAAAGTCTTTTCTCTCCCCTGTTCTCCATGTCTCTCCCGATGTCCAAGCCCCAGGCGGGCGATGATAAGTCCCACGGCCATTTTAGGCCGCGCCGGGCGATTTAAGGCCCCGCTCCCGGTCTAAATGTCACAAAGTTGGAGCCCCCGGCGGGCGCTGGAATGTCCCACGGCCATGAAGCCGTGCTGGGCGATGTACGACCCCGCTCCAGGTCGTTCCAACCCCGCGACACGGGCTGGAGAAGTCGCGTTGCGGGAGCTCCGGGAAGCGGTCTCTCCCCCCGGACCCGTGAGCTCCCGATGTCCCGACAGTCCACCGGACCTGCGGCTGCGTTGCTAGAGCCTCCGAGCCCCAGGAGTCGAGTCGCAGCAGCGAGTCACCACCGCTCCCCACGCTCCGAGGCCGGCCAGCCCCACGATGGTGAGTAGTCCGCAGCTCCGCAGTCTCCCGAGCCCCCGGGTCGTTCAGGTTGGAGGCCGCTCCACGGTGCTAGGCCCCAACGACAACGGAGACCCGACAGGGAAAAGGTCGGGTCTCCCGGACAGGGAAGAGATTTTAAACGGTTTCCCCCTCCCCCCCCCGCCCCCCACATATACACATTTAAAACCAGTATTTAAAAAAACCACCAACACTACATTTAACTAGACAAAAAATAAAAAATAAAAAAAGACAGACAGGCTGTAGGGGCCGCTGCAACGGGTGAGTCGCGCCGCCAACTGGTAGGGCCACCCATGGCGGTACGGTCGAGGGGGAGGTCCCTGACAAAGAGCAATCCAACCAAGACCTCAACGGTGGAACAGGCGTAGGACGATGGCTGACCTTAGTGGAGCGTCACAACGGCTGGGAAGGCGGATGAAGGCTGCAGCAGAAAAGGGTAATCGGTCGTCTTGGACTCCATGCCACTGGATCCTGACCCAGATCTGTCAAGGACCGTGGGGTGGCTGTCTGTGCACCAGTCTCCCCACGTTAAACAAAGTCACGCACAGGCGTCCTCCATATAGGGAATAGCACCCTGGAGACACCCATGGTCAGCCATGACTAAGAGGTTGGTCGGTACGGACTCGTTGGGCCGAAGGGCCTGTTTCTGCGCTGTATCTCTAGGTTTCTGCAGTGTATCTCAAAACTAGACTAAACTAAACTGAAGAAGGGTTTCGCCCTGAAACGTCGCCTATTTCCTTCGCTCCATAGATGCTGCCTCACCCGCTGAGTTTCTCCAGCATTTTTGTCTACCTTCGATTTTCCAGCATCTGCAGTTCCTTCTTAAACTAAACTGGGGTTATGGTGAGAAGGCAGGAGAATGGGGTTAGGAAGGAGAAATAGATCAGCCATGATTGAATGGCGGAATAGACTTGATGGGCCGAATGGCCTAATTCTACTCCTATCCCTTATGAACTAAACTAATCTAATCTAAACATCATTCCTGATCTCCCCGCCCTTTACTGTATATGTATTACCCACACCGGACTTCCCAAAGCAGGGCTTGAACCCATAACCTTCTGACCCAGAGACAGGAATGCTACCCGCTGAGCCAGGGTTGACAGATGCCTGCTGGCAGGTGAACAAACACAGAAGCATGTGGATGGCTGTGGACAGATGGGTGGCAACTCAATCACGGTGTTGTGGGATCATGACACTGAAAGCCCACAATCTCCCCAGCGCTTCCGTACAGCTCCATTACTTTGACCTGACTGGATAAAGGAAGCCCAGTCTCGAAATGTTCACGCATGTCAGTAAATATAAAACCATGTTACCTGCTCTACATCGGTGAGACCAAGCGTAGGCTTGGCGATCGCTTCGCCCAACACCTCCGCACAGTTCGCAATAACCAACCTGATCTCCCGGTGGCTCAGCACTTCAACTCCCCCTCCCATTGCGAATCCGACCTTTCTGTCCTGGGCCTCCTCCATGGCCAGAGTGAGTCCCACCGTAAATTGGAGGAGCAGCACCTCATATTTCGCTTGGGCAGTTTACACCCCAGCGGTATGAACATTGGCTTCTCCAATTTCAGGTAGCCCTTGCTTTCTCCCTCCTTCCCCTCCCCTTCCCAGCTCCGCCTCTTCCTTTCTTCTTCCAGCCCCCCCCCCCCCCCTTCTCACCCCTACATCAGTCTGAAGAAGGGTCTCGACCCGAAACGTCACCTATTCCTTCGCTCCACAGATGCTGCCTCACCCGCTGAGTTTCTCCAGCATTTTTGTCTGTCGATTTTTCTTTCTTTCTTTCTTAAACTATATTATGTTTTCTTTAGAGTCTTACAGCATGGAAACAGGCCCTTCAGACCATCACAGTCCATGCTGAACAAGATGCCCTATCTATGCTCAACCCATTGGGCAGCACAGTGGCGCAGCGGTAAAGAAGCTGCCTCACAGCGCCAGAGACCCGGGTTTGATCCTGACTATCTGTTGCTGTCTGTACGGAGTTTGCATTTTCTCCCCGTGACCTGCGTGGGTTTTCTCCGGGTGCTCCAGATTCCTCCCACACTCTAAAGATGTACAGATATTTAGGTTTATTGGCTTTGGTAAAGATTGTCCCCAGTGTGTGTAGGGTAGTGCTAGTGTACGGGGATCGCTGGTGGCTGCAGACTCGGTGGGCCGAAGGGCCTGTTTCCACGCTGCATCTCTAAGCTAAGTTAAACTATTTGCCCACATGTGGCTCAAATTCCTCTAAACTTTTCCTAATCATGTACCTGTCCAAGATTGTTAAGAGCTTGGACGCGCTAGAGGCAGGAAACATGTTCCCGATGTTGGGGGAGTCCAGAACCAGGGGCCACACAGTTTAAGAATAAGGAGTAAGCCATTTAGAACGGAGACGAGGAAACACTTTTTCTCACAGAGAGTGGTGAGTCTGTGGAATTCTCTGCCTCAGAGGGCGGTGGAGGCAGGTTCTCTGGATGCATTCTAGAGAGAGCTAGATAGGTCTCTTAAAGATAGCGGAGTCAGGGGATATGGGGAGAAGGCAGGAACAGGGTACTGATTGGGGATGATCAGCCATGATCACATTGAATGGCGGTGCTGGCTCGAAGGGCCGAATGACCTACTCCTGCACCTATTGTCTATTGTCCGTAGGAAGGACAGTAGGCATCAGGAGGTCAGAGGAGGGTGAGAGAGAGGTCACACAAGGTAAATCTCCTGGACCACCTCCAACCCTCTGCTGGCAATGCCTACCAGCCGGGATAATAAACTGGTAATTCATAGCTGGTCTCATTATTCACTTTGCCTGTACCTTCGTACGTTAATCATTCATTAGGACGTCGGGGGATCTAGTTCTCAAATTACAATGTAAAATCAACCAGAGAGAGTCTTAAATCAGAATCATATTTTTAAGAACGGAACTGGTTATATATTTGTGATTGAACAGTCCAGCTTAATAAATTCCTATTTGCCTTTTGATTAAAAAAAGAATGTTTTGAATATTTGTCAATGCTATGGGATAATCAAAGAGACTATTGAAATAATATTTTTAAAAGCAAATGTTTTAACCCATTAACTTCCAGGTATGAATCTGACACAATCTAATAATGGATAATGTAAATATCAGTCTGAAGAAGGGTCTCGACCTGAAACGTCACCCATTCCTTCACTCCCGAGATGCTGCCTGTCCCGCTGAGTTACTCCAGCTTATTCTGTCTATGTTCAGTTTAGACCAGCATCTGCAGTTCCTTCCTAAACATAAATATCCTCCCCGCTAGCTGGTCACATACTGTATATCTTATCTTCTCATAATAAGGAAACATGCAGGCAAGAAGTTAGACACAAAGGAAGTGCAGATGCTGGTTTACAAAAGAAAAAGGTACAAAGTAACTTCCTCAGAGTAAATATCACCCGCAACTTGTCCTGGACCACCCTTATTAAAGCCATGGCCTAGAAAGCACAGCATGGCTCAGTTTAAGTTTGGCATGTCCCCTGCATCTCTCGCCAACTTATACAGATGCACTGTAGAAAGCATTTTATCAGTATGCATCATAGCCCACAGTGTACACGCCGACCATCGATCACCCGTTCACACTAGTTCTATGTTATCCCACTTTCTCATTCACTCCCTGCACACCAGGGGGGCAATTTACAGAAGCCAATTAAACGACAAACCCACACGTCTTTGGGACGTGGGAGGAAACTGGAGCACGTGGTATCGGAAAGTTTTATTCGTTTATTATTTAGTTTAGTTTAGAAATACAGCGCGGAAAAACAGGCCCTTTGGCCCACCCAGTCCGCACCGACCAGCGATCCCTGCACATTAACACTGCCCAACACACACTGGGGACAATTTTACATTCATACCAAGCCAATTATCCTACAAACCTGCACGTCTTTGGAGTGTGGGGGGAAACCGAAGATCTCGGAGAAAACCCACGCAGGTCACGTGGAGAACGTACAGTCGCTGTCCAGACGTTAAGCACCTGTAGTCGTGATCTAACCCGGGTGTCTGTTGCTGTGAGGCAGCAACTCTACTGCTGCGCCACCGTGCCGACCTGTATATCTCTTATACTATTTATCCTATTGATAAATAAACAAATTATAGTCATTATCGCAATCTCCTTCGTGAAAGCCTGCTTTCCAGACGTTGAGCACCCTTAGTCGGGATCAAACCTGGTTCTCTGGCGCTGTAACCGTTGTAAGTCAGTCACATTGAATGGCGGTGCTGGCTCGAAGGGACGAATGGCCTACTCCTGCACCTATTGTTTATTAACTATATCACGCCACTGTACTATTCTTCTTATTATTACAATTAACTAGACCAAGTGGGACCCGTTGGGTCCTGCCCGCTCAATGTACAGTTGCGGGGGGGGGGGGGGGGGGGGGGGGAGGGGTGGCCTTCGGCGACACACATCCACTAACCACCCCCCATGCACACATAATCTCCCCCTTGATATTATATTAATATTATTCATTCGCTCCTTCTACCCCATCCCCCGCCCTATCCACTCACACATAGCCCCCAACTCACAGGTGCGGCTAGAGGGGGGGGGGGGGTGGAGAGGTAAGGGGAGGGGGGATAGAGAGGGAGAGGGAGGGGGGTAGAGATTGAGGGGTGGGAGGGAGGGGGACATGGCGTCACAGGTGAGGGCTGGTTCCCGAACGCAATACTCCACCACTCACACACACACATCCACATCCAAGATCAGAGTTTTATAGTTATAAGGATATTATTATTATTATTATTATTATTATTATTGCAGAAGAATTCAACCCCACATCACGGTTATTTTTATTGGACCCTTCAGAAGGATTAAGCAAACTCCGAAACGTCCAGGTTGCGAGAGAGGACATTTTATCGAGCTGTTTAATGAAGCACGCAGACAGAAGAGGCAAGTTAAGGGAATGAGAAGGTTTATTTGTTCCATACATTTGATACGACACGTGCCAGACTTCATCATATATTAAAAAAAACTCCCGACCTCGCAAAAATAAAATTAACTTTGTACATTATGTATACTTTAAAACACAATCAGCATTCATATATCCATTTATAATTATATATACAAATCTTTTATCATCAGCACTTTAAGGTCCGTGAAGGTGCACCTGAATCAGTGATTCTGCACCAGCCACTGGCAACAGCATGGACAATTGATGGAGCTATATTCGGCTCGAAGGGGCGAATGGCCTACTCCTGCACCTATTGTCTATTTTCTATCAACCTTGTGAATCCATGCAGTAAAATCAAGATACAAGGTTACGTTTGAGAACTCTGAGAGTGCAATTCCCTCCCTTTCAGTGCATGCAAGTGAACGGCTGTCAGAGAGATTCGCCAGCCTTTATTTATTTGCAATGGATCAGTAATTGCCTGGCAAATCATTGGTGTCTCATGTGTTGTGTGCTCCTGATTAGACTGAATACCGCAACTCAACTCTCCCCAAACCCACTTTTCCCCGCGTGTTTCGCTCTCCGACTGAGAAAGCTGGAAGCAATTATGTGTCTACATATTATTATGCGTAGGAAGGAACTGCAGGCGCGGGTGTTAAACTGAAAATCGACACAAAGCGCACAGCGGGACAGGCAGCATCCCTGGAGAGAAGGAATGGGTCGAGACCCTTCTCCAGACTGACGGGTTACCCATTCATCCTCTCCAGAGATGCTGCCTGTCCCGCTGAGTTACTCCAGTGCTCTGTGTCTACGTATTATCGCACTGATCTTTAAGGATGGACTCGCAGAATAATCCATCTCGTTCTTTAATATATATAGTTGGATTTTTTGCGATACTTTCAAAATAGCACCGAGATGCCCTTAGAAACGCAGACACAGGTTGCACCATGGTATTGATCGTAGATGGAGAATGTACATTGGAAGAGTTGGCACACCCGAAAAAGCTTTGCCTTTGGAGCTGGTGAGAAATTGCATTCAGTGTTCATTAGATCTGTTCTCTTTATCATGTGCAACCTACAGGGTATAATAATAGTAAACAGCCAACCATGCCGGAAACTTGGGATGCAAAATATCTGACTGGTCAACAAGGGTTTTAAGCCATCAGCAGCAGCAGCATTCAGGCAGATTCTGACTGCAGGCTCGGAATCGCAAGGAACGCAAAATGTCAGCCTAACTATTGATCTGACAAAAAAAGGCACAAAGTGCTGGAGTAACTCAGCGGGTCAGGCAGCATCTCTGGAGGACAGGGATCGGTCACGTTTCAGGGTCGTGACCATTATTTATTTAGAAGGATGAGGAGGGACCTCGTTGGAACTTAGCGAATAGTGAAAGGCTTGGATAGAGTGGATGTGGAGAGTATGCTTCCACTAGTGAGAGAGTCTAGGACCAGAGGTCACAGCCTCAGAATTAAAGGACGTTCCTTTAGGAAGGAGATGAGGAGGAATTTCTTTAGTCAGAGGGTGGTGAATCTGTGGAATTCTTTGCCACTGTAGGCTGTGGAGGCCAGTGAATGGGTAATTTTAAGGCAGAGATAGATTCTTCATTAGTACGGGTGTCAGGGGTTATGGGTAGAAGGCAGGAGAATGGGGTTGGGAGGGAGAGATAGATCAGCCATGATTGAATGGTGGAGTAGACTCAGGGCCGAATGGCCTAATTCTGCTCCTATCACTTATGACCTTAGTCCGTCAATCTGATCCTTCTGAAAAAATGGAACTGCAAATGCTGGAAAAGATCGACACAAAGTGCTGGAGTAACTCAGCGTGTCAAACAGCATCTCTGGAGAACATGGATAGGTGACGTTTCAGGTGTGGGAGAAGGGCTCTCCAGAGATGCTGCCTGACTCGCTGAGTTACTCCAGCACTTTGTATATATTTTTGGTGAACCAGCACCTGCAGTTCCTTGTTTCTCCATCGCAACTTAGAATCTCACCACCCCTAACCATCCTGCACCAGCTAAAACGATGGGGGGGGGGGGGCAACATCCTTGTTGTGTCACCTATCCATGTTCTCCAGAGATGCTGCCTGACCCTCTGAGTTACTCCAGCGCGTTTGTGTCTGTTCTCGTTGTGGATAGACTGAATATCACAACTCGATTGTCCTGAATGTCACCCTTTCCCAAGCATCACTCCCCAACTGAAAACCGGAACCAAATATGCGTTTGTTCACCCATCGCTTTCTTATCCTGACCTTCAACGTTTAGTTTCGATCAGTTTAATTTAGAGATACAGTGTGGAAACAGGCCCTTCGGACCACCGGGCCCATGCCGACCAGCGTTCACCCATACACTAGTTCTATCCTAAACACTCGGGATAATTTACAGAAGCCAAATAACCTGTAAACCAGCGTGTCCTTTGGGATCTGGAGAGGGACTTCTGTATATAATAATGGCTTCGTTCGAGTTTAGTTTAGTTTAGAGATACAGCGTGGAAACAGGCCATTCGGCCCACCGAGTCCGCGCCGACCAGCGATCACCCCCCTACACTAGCACTATCCTACACACACTGGGGACAATTTACAATTTAGTCCAATTAACCTACAAACCTGCACGTCTTTGGCGTGGGGGAGGGAACCGAAGAAACTCCGTACAGACAGCACCCGTAGTCAGGATCGAACCCGGGTCTCTGTCGCTGTAAGGCAGCAACTCTACCGCTGCGCCACCGTGCCGCCCTATGGTATAGAATATGGGAACTCCATATGGACGTCAACGTTTCAAGGCACCAATCCCTCGGTCAGTGCGGGCAAGTTAGCCGATTGCCTGCTTCCACGCCGTATGACTCTGGAGAATGCTTTGGCCTCTTTGTCCTGCCACTTAAAAGGACTGTGAAACACCAGGGACCTCACTTTTAATTTGCACTTCCAGGTGCTGATGGCTGGAAGCGACACCAATCGGACCCACGGCTTCTGAAGCCAAGGGACAAATTTCAGCAAAATACAAACAGAGTGAAGCCAACACCTGACACCAACTTAAAACAAACGGCACCAGAATCTCCCTCTGGTTGGCGAGAGATACTCTGTTAACACCCTGAACCAGATTGGCCATTGATCTTAGCGCAGCCATATGTTCTGGAGCCGAGGTGATAAAATACAGTTCTTCAAGCAAAAGAGAATAATTTGTTCATTAATCACGCCCGACTTAAGTTAATGCTTTAAACGTTTTTTCCCCAAGGGTGTGACAATTAAGAGTGCGAGTTAGAACTAGGGTGCTGGAGTTAGGT
The DNA here is from genome assembly GCF_010909765.2 of Amblyraja radiata. Lineage (NCBI taxonomy): Eukaryota > Metazoa > Chordata > Chondrichthyes > Rajiformes > Rajidae > Amblyraja > Amblyraja radiata. The sequence continues at coordinate 76,718,628 of NC_045963.1, read as the reverse complement.
GGCGCAGCGGTAGAGTTGCTGCCTTATGGTGCTGGAGCCCCGGGTGATTTTTAAGTCACAAAGACTAAGGAAACTGAGCATATTCTAAAATTTGCCGTGAGGGAAATGTAGACTTTCCTTTTGAAAACCCTTTCAACAAGTAAATGAGCTCCTTCATTGCTGGGTGTGCAGTGGCTGGTATGTGTGTGTGTGTGTGTGTGTGTGTGTGTGTGTGTGTGTGTGTGTGTGTGTGTGTGTGTGTGTGTGTGTGTGTGTGTGTGCGTGCGTGCGTGCGTGTTTGTGTGTGTGTTTGCTCGTGTGTGTGTGTGTGTGTGTGCGTGTGCGTGTGCGTGTGTGTGTGTGTGTGTGTGCGTGTGTGTGTGTGTGCGTGCGTGTTTGTGTGTGTGTTTGCTCGTGTGTGTGTGTTTGCTCGTGTGTGTGCGTGTGTGTGTGCGTGTGCGCGTGCGTGTGTGTGTGCGTGTGTGCGTGCGTGTGCGTGTGTGTTTGCTCGTGTGTGTGTTTGCTCGTGCGTGTGCGTTTGCTCGTGTGTGTGTGTGTGTTTGCTCGTGTGTGTGTGTGTGCGTGTGTGCGTGCGTGTGTGTGTGCGTGTGTGTGTTTGCTTGTGTGTGTGTTTGCTCGTGTGTGTGTGTGCGTGTGTGTAGTTTTGTGTGTGTGTGTGCTCGTGTGTGTGTATATATATATGCTTATGGTCTGTCCGCGTGTTTGCTCGTGTGTGTGTGTGTGTGTGTGTGTGTGTGTGTGTGTGTGTGTGTGTGTGTGTGTGCGCGCGTGTGTGTGTGTATATATATGCGTGTGATGTATGCGCGTGTGTGTTTGCTTGTGAGTGTATGTGAGTGAGTATGCGTGTGTGCGTGTGGTGTAGTTGTGTGTGTATATGCATGCGCATGGAGTGGTGCATGTATGCGTGCAGTGGTGTTCGTGTGTGTGTGCGCCTGTGCCTGTGTGTGTGTGTGTGTGCGTGCGTGCGTGTGTGTCGTCTGGCCATGCTCACGTTCTGGGTGTACCTGGCGATCAGTGAGGAACAATGATCGCCCTCGTGCTGTGGGTGAGCCTCTGCTCGGACCATAAGCGCCAACTTAATTTGTTTCCCTGAGAATCCGGGGGTGGGGGGGGGGGGCGGTGTAGTTTGCCCGGCAAGGCCTGACTCTAAACGAGTTTGCGGGTAGATACAGAGGATCGCTGTGGTCTGGGCTACAGAGGATGTTTCCGCTGGTGGGAGAGTCTAGGACCAGAGGCCGTAGCCTCAGTATTAATGGGCGCTCTTTTAAAAAAGAGGTGAGGAGGAACTTCTTTAGTCAGAGGGTAGTGAATCTGTGGAACTCATTGCCACAGGGAGCTGTGGAGGCCAAGTCAGTGGATATTTTTAAGGCAGAGATAGACAAATTCTTGATTAGAATGGGTGTCAAGGGTTATGGGGAGAAGGCAGGAAAATGGGATTAGGAGGCAGAGATCAGCCATGATTGAATGGCGGAGTGGACTCGATGGGCCGAATGGCCTAATTCCACTCCCTTAACGTGAGCTTGTGATGGGAGGGGAGGGGGGGGGGGGGGCTAGGAAGGCACTGGGAATGTAGCAGGCACGAACCAAGACAATGATGATACAAAAACATGACAACAAAAGACCATTAACATTAAATTAAAATGCCATAACCACGAGTGGACAACAATCAACCCTTCTTTGTGTTCCCCTTAAAACATTTTTTTTTCATTGCAAATATCACAATCCTCTTCGCAGAAAGAATTTCACTTTTTTTTTCAAAAACCACATGAACCCGCACTGTTGGGTCACCAACTTTCCAAAATGTGTTGCCGAACGTCGAAACACACAATTTCTTTTTTTGTTTAAACGAGACTCAAAAGGAGCCCCCCCCAGGAAAAAAGTTTACAAAACTTATAATTTCTGTGTATTTACATATATATTTTTTTCTCTTTCAATCTCTTTCAACATTTCAACAAAATGATTAGATAATCCATCTTTGGCAACATCTAAAACATCTATTTCCCTCCCATTCTACGGACTGAACCCTGAGAGTCCAAGTGCATGTGATTGAATATACAACACCAACCCCACCTAAACATGCCTGAGTTTAACGTTTTGGCTAATTCATGAATTATTATTTATTGTAGTAATCACTGATAAAGATAAATATACATTTCAAATGCCTGCTCGGAGTAACAATAACTGCGTTTTTTTTCATATCTTTTCTTTTTTTTTGATTAAAAAAAGACTCCGAAAAGGCAAAAAATGGTGATTGAACGAAGAACATCTGCAGAAAGAACATGAGCAGCAGGTCAAACGAGGTTTTCAGAGTCTTCCCCTTCCCTATCCCACCCCACCCCACCCCACCACACTGTACCAGAGGATGGGTGTTGGTGGCGCGTTGGCCAAAGGTCTACTGTGTCCTCCCGGTGGGTTTGGGGATGTCCGCCCACCCTTCTCGCTCTGCCCCCCTGATCCGTGCTCGTCGAAGAGGAGTCTCGTGCCGCCGCCGCCGCCGCCATCTCCCTCGGCCGTCGCCCCTTCTCGTCCCACATTTCACGGGTCGGAGGGAGCTCTAGTCTTCCAGCTCAAAGTTGGATTCGTCGTAGAGTTCGGGCTGAACGGAAGGGGCCCGCCTGGAGTACTTGAACCTCAGGTAGTCGCCCATTTCATCGAGGACATCCAACACCTACAATGGATCACACGTTCATAAGTTCAAGGTCATTCGGCCCATCAAGTCTACTCCGCCATTCGATCATGGCTGGTCTATCTCTCCCTCTCAAACCCCGTTCTCCTGCCTTCATAACGCCAGACATCCATACTAATCAAGAATCTATCTCTGCCATAAATATATCCATTGACTTGGCCTCCACAGTCATCTGTAGCAATAAATTCCACAGATTCACCACCCTCTGACTAGAAACATAGAAATATAGGTGCAGGAGTAGGCCATTTGGCCCTTCGAGCCAGCACCACCATTCAATATGATCATATAACCATATAACAATTACAGCACGGAAACAGGCAATCTCGACCCTTCTAGTCCGTGCCGAACACGTATTCTCCCCTAGTCCCATATACCTGCGCTCAGACCATAACCCTCCATTCCTTTCCCGTCCATATAACTATCCAATTTATTTTTAAATGATAAAAACGAGCCTGCCTCCACCACCTTCACTGGAAGCTCATTCCACACAGCCACCACTCTCTGAGTAAAGAAGTTCCCCCTCATGTTACCCCTAAACTTCAGTCCCTTAATTCTCAAGTCATGTCCCCTTGTTTGAATCTTCCCTACTCTCAGTGGGAAAAGCTTATCCACGTCAACTCTGTCTATCCCTCTCATCATTTTAAAGACCTCTATCAAGTCCCCCCTTAACCTTCTGCGCTCCAAAGAATAAAGCCCTAACTTGTTCAACCCAGGCAACATTCTAGTAAATCTCCTCTGTACTCTCTCTATTTTGTTGACATCCTTCCTATAATTAGGCGACCAAAATTGCACACTATACGCCAGAATTGGCCTCACCAATGCCTTGTACGATTTTAACATTACATCCCAATTTCTATACTCAATGCTCTGATTTATAAAGGCCAGCACACCAAAAGCTTTCTTTACCACCCTATCTACATGAGATTCCACTTTCAGGGAACTGTGCACAGTTATTCCCAGATCCCTCTGTTCACCTGCATTCTTCAATTCCCTACTATTTACCATGTACGTCCTATTTTGATTTGTCCTGCCAAGATGTAGCACCTCACACTTATCAGCATTAAACTCCATCTGCCATCTTTCAGCCCACTCTTCCAACTGGCATAAATCTCTCTGTAGACTTTGAAAATCTACTTCATTATCCACAACCCCACCTATCTTAGTATCATCTGCATACTTATTAATCCAATTTACCACACCATCATCCAGATCATTGATGTACATGACATACAACAGTGGACCCAACACAGATCCCTGTGGCACCCCACTAGTCACTGGCCTCCAACCTGACAAACAACCATCCACCATTACTCTCTGGCATCTCCCATTCAGCCACTGTTGAATTCATCTTGCTACTCCACCATTAATACCCAACCATTGAACCTTCTTAACCAACCTTCCGTGAGGAACCTTGTCAAAGGCCTTACTGAAGTCCATATATACAACATCCACTGCTTTACCCTCATCAATTTCCCGAGTAACCTCTTCAAAAAATTCAAGAAGATTAGTCAAACATGACCTTCCAGGCACAAATCCATGTTGACTGTTCCTAATCAGACCCTGTTTATCCAGATGCTTATATATATTATCTCTAAGTATCCTTTCCATTAATTTGCCCACCACTGACAGTCAAACTAACAGGTCTATAATTGCTAGGTTTACTCTTAGACCCCTTTTTAAACAATGGAACAACATGCGCAGTACGCCAATCCTCCGGTACTATTCCCGTTTCTAATGACATTTGAAATATTTCTGTCATAGCCCCTGCTATTTCTACACTAACTTCCCTCAATGTCCTAGGGAATATCCTGTCCGGACCTGGAGACTTATCCACTTTTATATTTCTCAAAATTGTCAGTACTTCCTCTTCTTTGAATCTCATAGTTTCCATAGCTACTCTACTTGTTTCCCTTACCTCACATAATTCAATATCCTTCTCCTTGGTGAATACCGAAGAAAATAAATTGTTCAATATCTCCCCCATCTCTTTTGGCTCTGCAGATAGCTGTCCACTCTGACTCTCTAATGGACCAATTTTATCCCTCGTTATCCTTTTGCTATTAATATAGCTGTAGAAACCCTTTGGATTTACTTTCACCTTACTTGCCAAAGCAACCTCATATCTTCTTTTAGCTTTTCTAATTTATTTCTTAAGATTCTTTTTACATTCTTTATACTCCTCAAGCACCTCATTTATTCCATGCTGCCTATAATTATTGTAGATCTCTCTCTTTTTCCGAACCGTGTCCAATTTCCCTTGAAAACCATGCCTCTTTCCAATTTTTACTATTTCCTTTCAACCGAACAGGGACATAAAGATTCTGTACTCTTAAAATTTCACCTTTAAATGTCCTCCATTTCTCTTCCACATCTTTCCCATAAAACAAACTGTCCCAATTTACTCCTTTTAAATCATTTCACATCTCCTCAAAGTTAGCCTTTCTCCAATCAAAAATCTCAATCCTAGGTCCAGTTCTGACCCTCTCCATAATTATATTGAAACTAATGGTATTGTGATCACTGGTCCCGAACTGTTCCCCAACGCATACCTCCGCCACCTGACCCGTCTCATTTCCTAACAGGAGGTCCAGCACCGCCCCTTCTCTAGTAGGTACTTCTATGTATTGCTGCAAAAAACTATCCTGCACACATTTTACAAACTCCAACACATCCAGCCCATTTACAGAATGTGTTTCCCAGTCTATGTGTGGAAAATTGAAATCTCCCACAATCACTACCTTGTGCTTACTACTAATATCTGCAATCTCCTTACATATTTGCTCTTCCAATTCTCGCTCCCCATTTGGAGGTCTATAATACACCCCTATAAGTGTTGCTACCCCTTTCCCATTTCTCAGTTCCACCCAAATAGCCTCCCTAGACGAGCCCTCTAATCTATCCTGCCAAAGCACTGCTGTAATATCTTCCCTGATAAGCAATGCAACACCTCCACCTCATGCCCCTCCAATTCTATCACACCTGAAGCAACGAAATCCTGGAATATTTAGTTTCCTATCACAGCCCTCCTGCAACCATGTTTCACTGATCGCCACAACATCATACTTCCAGGTGTCAATCCAGGCACTAAGTTCATGGCTGATCATCTAAATTCAGTACCTCATTCCTGCTTTTTTTCCCCATATCTCTTGATTCCTTTAGCCCTAAGAGCTAAATCTAACCTCTTCTTGAAAACATCCAATGAATTGGCCTTCACTGCCTTCTGTGGCAGAGATTTCCACAGATTCACAACTATGTGGGTGAAAACGTTTTTTTCTCATCTCAGTCCTAAATGACCTATCACTCACTCTTAAACTGTGACCCCTGGTTCTGGACACCACCAACATCGGGAACATTTTTCCTGTATCTAACCTGTCCAATCACTTAAGAATTTTATATGTTTCTATAAGATTTCCATCTCATCCTTCTAAATTCCAGTGAATACAAGCCCAGTCGACCCATTCTTTCATCATATGTCAGTCCCGCCATCCCAGGAATTAATTTGGTGAACCTACGCTGCATTCCCTCAATAGCAATAATGTCCTTCCTCAAATTAGGAGACCAAAATTGCACACAATACTCCAGGTGCGGTCTCACCAGGGCCCTGTATAACTGCAGTAGGACCTCTTTGCTCTTAAACTCAAATCCTCTTGCAATGAAGGCCAACATGCCATTAGCTTTCTTCACTGCCTGCTGTACCTGCATGCTTACTTTCAGTAACTGATGTACAAGCACACCTAGGTCTCGTTGCACCTCCCCTTTTCCTAATCTGACACCATTCAGATAATAATTTGCCTTCCTGTTCTTGCCACCAAAGTGGATAACTTCCCATTTCTCCACATTATACTGCATCTGCCATGTTTCTGCCCACTCACCCAACCTATCCAAGTCACCCTGCAGCCTCATAGCATCCTCATCGCAGCTCACACTGCCTTGTGTCATCCGCAAACTTGGAGATGTTGCATTTAATTCCCTTGTCTAAATCGTTAATATATATTATAAATAACTGGGGTCCCAGCACCGAGCCTTGCGGCACCCCACTAGTCACTGCCTGGCATTCTGAAAAGTACCCGTTAATTCCTACTCGTTGCTTCCTGTCTGCCAACCAGTTCTCCATGTTAATACCCTACCCCAATACCATGTGCTCTAATTTTGCACACTAATCTCTAGTGTGGGACCTTGTCAAAGGCTTTTTGAAAGTCCAGATACATCACATCCACTGGCTCGCCCTTATCCATTCTACTTGTTACATCTTCAAAAAATTCCAGAAGATTAGTCAAGCATGATTTCCCCTTCATAAATCCATGCTGACTTTGACCGATCCTGTCACTGATTTCCAAATGCGCTGCTATTACATCTTTAATAATCAACTCCAGCATCTTCCCCACTTCCGATGTAAGGCTAACTGGTCTATAATTCCCTGTTTTCTCTCTCCCTCCTTTCTTAAAAAGTGAAGTTACATTGGCTACCCTCCAGTCCACAGGAACTGATCCAGTGTTGAGAGAACATTGGAAAATGATCACCAATGCATCCACAATTTCTAGGGACACCTCCTTGAGTACTCTGGGATGCAGACCATCAGGCCCTGGGGATTTATCTGCCTTCAGCCCCAACAGTTTACCTAACACCATTCCCTGACTAATGTGGATTCATCAGTCTATGAAAGTAAGCATGCAGGTACAGCAGGCAGTGAAGAAAGCGAATGGCATGTTGGCCTTTATAACAAGAGGAATCGAGTACAGGAGCAAAGAGGTCCTTCTGCAGTTGTACAGAGCCCTAGTGAGACCACACCTGGAGTATTGTGTGCAGTTCTGGTCCCCTAATTTGAGGAAGGCCATTCTTGCTATTGAGGGAGTGCAGCGTAGGTTCACAAGGTTAATTCCAGGGATGGCGGGACTGTCATATGCTGAGAGAATGAAGCAGCTGGGCTTGTACACTCTGGTGTTTCAAAGGATGAGAGGGTATCTTATTGAAATATATAAGATTGTTAAGGGTTTTGACACGCTGGTGGCAGGAAACATGTTCCCGATGTTGGGGGAGTCCAGAACCAGGGGCCACAGTTTAAGAATAAGGGGTAAGCCATTTAGAACGGAGGAAACACTTTTTCTCACAGAGAGTTGTGAGTCTGTGGAATTCTCTGCCTCAGAGGGCGGTGGAGGCAGGTTCGCTGGATGCTTTCAAGAGAGAGCTGGATAGGGCTCTTAAAGATAGCGGAGTCAGGGGATATGGGGAAAAGGCAGGAACAGGGTACTGATTGGGGATGATCAGCCATGATCACATTGAATGGCGGTGCCGGATCGAAGAGCCGAATGGCCTACTCCTGCACCTATTGTCTATTGGATTCCCTTCAGTTCCTCCCTCCAACAAGATCCTCGGTCCCCTAGTATTCCTGGGAGATTGTTTGTGTCTTCCTTCGTGAAGACAGAACCAAAGTACTCGTTTAACTGTTCTGCCATTTCATTGTTTCCCATTATAAATTCACCTGTCTGACTGTAAGGGACCTACATTTGTCTTCACTAATCTTTTCCTTTTTACATATCTAAAGAAGCTTTTACAGTCAGTATTTATATTCCCCACAAGCTTTCTTTCATGCTTTCCTCCCCTTGTAATTAACCCCTTTGTCCTTCTCTGTTGAGTTCTAAATTTCTCCCAGTCGTCCAGTTTGCTGCTTCCTCTGGCCAATTTATTTGCCTCTTCCTTGGATTTAACACTTTCCTTGATTTCCCTCGTCAGCCCCGGTTGAGCCGCCTTCCCCGTTTTATTTTTTCGCCAGACAGGGATGAACAATTTTTGGAATTCATCCATGCGGTCTTTAAACCTTTGCCATTGCATCTCCATCACCCTTCAAGTATAATTTGTCAGTCTATCCCAGCCAACTGCCTTCAAAGTTTCCTTTCTTTAATTTCAGGACCCTCGTCTCTGAATTATCCGTGTCACTCTCCATCCTAATGCAGAATTCCACCATGTTATGGCCACTGTTGCCCAAGGGGCTTTGTACAACAAGATCGCTAACTAAAGCTTCCTCATTATACAATACCCAGTCTAGGATGGCCTGCCCTCTAGTCGGTTCTTCTACATATTGGTTTAAAAAACCATCCCGTATACATTCCAGGAAATCCTCCTCCTCAGTGCTGTTACCAATTTGGTTGGCCCAATCTATATGTAGATTAAAGTCGACCATGATAACCGCTGTACCTTTGCTACACGCATCCCTAATTTCCTGCTTGATGCTATCCCCAACCTCCCTACTGCTGTTTGGTGGCCTGTATGAAGAAAGAGATTCCACCTCATCTTCCTTCCTAAAGGAACGTCCTTTTAATTCTGAGGCTATGACCTCTGGTCCTCGACTCTCCCACTAGTGGAAACATCCTCTCCACATCCACTCTATCCAAGCCTTTTCACTATTCTGTATGTTTCAATGCGGCCCCCGCTCATCCTTCTAAACTCCAGCGAGTACAGGCCCAGCGCCGACAAACGCTCATCATAGGTTAACCTGATCATTCCTAGAATCATTCTTGTAAACCTCCTCTGGACCCTCTCCAGGGGCAGCAAATCCATCCTCAGATATGGTGCCCAGAATTGCTCACAATATTCCAAATGCAGCCTGACCAGCGCCTTCTAGAGCCTCAGCATGATGTGCCTGTTTTTGTATACTAGCTCTCCTGAAATAAATGCCTTCCTTACTACCGATCCAACTTGCAACTCGGTTATTTTATTTTTTAGTTTACAGCGCAGAAACAGGCCCTTCGTCCCACCGAGTCCGTACTGACCAGCGATCCCCGCACACAATCACTATCCTACGCACACCAGGGACAATTTATACTTATACCAATTATACAAACCCAAGCCAATAACCTACAAACCTGCACATCTTTGGTCACGGGGAGAATGTACAAACTCCATTCAGACAGCACCCGTAGTCGGGATCGAACCCGGCTCTCTGGTGCTGCAAGCGCTGTAAAGCAGCAACATTACTGCTGTGCCACCGTGCTGCCTTTGCTAACGTATGTTAACGTGTGTTAGTATGTTGCACGTTGTCGAGCGCGAGAGACTGACCGTGTCAAGCATCTGGCGGGTGTGGGCGGCGGAGAGACAGAAGCGAGCGCGGGACTCAACAATGGGCGTGGCGGGGAATCCCACCACCACTACCCCAATGTTCTTCTGTAGCATCCTTCTGGCAAACGCACTGAAAGAAGAATCGTCCGTTACACCGCAGCCCCGAGGTAAACTGCTGACAGCAGCAACAGCAATAGCAACAGCAAAAATAGCAGCAATAGCAACAGCAGCAGCAATAGCAATAGCAACAGCAACAATAGCAAGAGCAACAACAACACAGCAACAATTGGAAATCACATAGATCAGGTTTTTTTTCAGTTCAGTTTCAGTTTAGTTTACTGTCACGTGTACCGAGGTACAGAGAAAAGCTTTTGTTGCGCGCTAACCAGCCAGCGGAAAGACAATACATGATTACAATCGAGTCATTCACAGTGTATAGATACATGATAAGGGAATAATGGTTAGTGCAAGGTAAAGCCAGTATAGTCCAAACATGGAAACTCCGAGGATCACCAATGAGGTGGATAGTGGTTCAGCTCTGCTCTCTGGTTGTGGTAGGATGATTCAGTTGCCTGATAACAGCTGGGTAGAAACTGTCTCTGAATCTGGAGGTGTTCGTTTACCAATGGGAGAAGAGGGAGTGGGCAGGGTGCGACTCGTCCTTGATTGTACTGCTGGCCTTGCCGAGGCAGCGTGAGGTATAAATGGAGTCAATGGAAGGGAGGTTGGTTTGTGCGATGGTCTGGGCTGCGTTCACAATTCGCTGCAATTTCTTTCGAGTGTAAACTAAACCGTCACTAAAATGGTGGAAGCTAAAAAATACTCTGGGCGTTAGCGAATGACGGGAGGGAGGTTCGTACCCGACTTTTCCCGGCATGTAGAGGAGCAGGGGCACCACGGGAGAGTCGTCGTTGCCGTAGGTGATGAATCCCAAGTCCCGGAGCCGCTGCCTGAAGTAGCGTGTGTTGATGCCCAGTTGCCTCACCCGCTCGATACCTGTGGGGGAGAGAGCAGAGTGGTATAAATGTGTGAATGAATGTGTGAATGAGTAAGTGAATAAGTGAATGAATGAATGAGTGAATGTGTGAATGAATGAGTGAGTGAATGTGTGAATGAATGAGTGAATGTGTGAATGAATGAGTGAGTGAATGTGTGAATGAATGAGTGAATGTGTGAATGAATGAGTGAGTGAATGTGTGAATGAATGAGTGAATGAATGAGTGAATGAATGAGTGAGTGAATGTGTGAATGAATGAGTGAGTGAATGTGTGAATGAATGAGTGAATGTGTGAATGAATGAGTGAATGAGTGAGTGAATGAATGAATGAATGAATGAATGAATGAATGAGTGAGTGAGTGAGTGAATGAATGAGTGAATGAATGAATGAATGAATGAATACTTTATTGTCACATGTGACAAGTGATATTCTTTGTTTTGCCTCTCCAAGGTATGCAAATAGTGGCCACATAAAGTGGGCTGACAAAGTATCCCCACACCCAGTCCTCCTTGTTCTTCACCCCCATCACCCTCCCCCCTCCCTACCTAAAATTCTCCGTGTTGGAAATACCCCTGTATTCAGTCTGCGTCTAATTCTGGCCCCCTCGACAGAACATCCCAAAACTGACCCACTGACTTACTCCGACTTAAGAGTGATACAGAGTGGAAACAGGCTCTTTGGCCCAACTTGTCCCATGCCACTATGCCACCCTGGTTCAGTTTAGTTTACTTTGCAGATACTGCATAGTAACAGGGTGGTCACAATGGCACAGCAGTAGAGTCGCTGCCTTACAGCGAATGCAGCGCCGGAGACCCGGGTTCGATCCCGACTACGGGTGCCGCCTGTACAGAGTTTGTACGTTCTCCCCGTGACCTGCGTGGGTTTTCTCCGAGGAGTTCGGTATCCTCCCGCACTCCAAAAACGTGCAGTCTGTAGGTTAATTGGCTTGGTATAAATGTAAAAATTGTCCTTAGTGTGGGTAGGGTAGTATTAATGTGCGGGGATCGCTGGTCGGCGCGGACCCGGTGGGCCAAAGGGCCTGTTTCCGTGTTGTATCTCGAAACTAAACTAAAAACAGGTCCTCAGCCCAGCCAGCCTGTGCTTCGTTAAACCTTAAAGTCAGATTCATTCAGTTTGATTCTCACCGATAGTTGACCCGTCAAGGCCCATGATACATTTTAGTGATCTGATAATTTGTTCTGCTATTGGTGGAGGCATGGAAGCGGAGTAGACAGCACTGTGCGAGTAGCCTCGTAGGTAATCCACAAGCTCCTGCAAGAGACAAGGTCACAACTTCATAAGTCTCAGGAGGAGCAGTATTAGAACATTCGGCCCAATCACCGTTCAATCATGGCCTGATCTGTCTTTCCTTCTCAGCCCCATTCTCCTGCTTTCTCCCCATAACCTTTAACACCCAAACTCATCCAGAATCAGTAAGTAAGTTTATTGACCAAGTATTCACATACAAGGAATTTGCCTTGGTGCTCCGCCCACAAGTAACAACATGACTTACAGTGACAGTTACGAATGACTCAGAAAACACTAAACATTAATAATGATAAAACATTAATGATAAAACACCATTGACCAAGCATGTGAACCAACAAAATACCAGATCAAAGGGAGGCTACAGATTTTTGGCTGTTGTGTAGAGCAACTACTCGTGGATAAAAACTGTTTTTATGTCAATCTCGGCCTTAAAAATGTCCATCCACTTGGCCTCTAAGGCCGTCTGTGGCAAAGAATCCCACAGATTCACAGGATGTGCTTGTTTTGGGGACAGTGCAGAGGAGGTTTATCAGAAATGATGCCTGAATAACAGGGTTTCAACTTCAAATTGGCCTGTTATTGTGATTTTATATTGGGCAGCTGTTCCTTTGGTTCATTAGGAGCAGAATGAGGCCATTCGGCCCAGGAAGACCACTCAGTCATTAATCATGGCTGATCTATCTCTCCCTCCTAACCTCATGATCCTGCCTTTTCCCCATAACCCCAGACTAAATGTTTTTCAGGAAATAGCTAACAGGGGAGCTAACAGAAACATGTTCAGACGCGATGGGACTGAAGTGGTTTCATTAGTTGACAGGATGTGGTGGTTAGGGTCCAGTGTTTTAGTTTTAGTTTTAGAGATACAGCTTGAAAATAGGAGGTCGTCCGACCCATCGAGTCTGTGCCGACCAGCAATCACCCGTACACTGGTTGTATCTTATACACAAGGGACAATTTGACAATTTATAGAGCCCAATTAAGGGCGGTCTCGGTGTCGCAGAGGTAGATTTGCTGTCTTACAGCGAATGCAGCGCCGGAGACCCGGGTTCGATCCTGACTACGGGTGCTGTCTGTACGGAGTTTGTACGTTCTCCCCGTGACCTGCCTGGGCTTTCTCTGAGATCTTCAGTTTCCTCCAACACTCCAAATATGTGCAGGTTTATAGGTTAATTGGTTTGGTAAATGTAAAAATTGTCCCTGGTGTGTGTAGGATGGTTTTAGTGTGCGGGGATCGCTGGTCGGCGCGGACCCGGTGGGCCGAAGGGCCTGTTTCCGCGCTGTATCTCTAAACTAAACTAAACTAATTAACCTGCAAACCTGCACGCCTTTGGAATGTGGAGGGAAACCGGAGCACCTGGAGGAAACCCATGTGGTCACGGGGAGAACGTTCAAACTCCACACAGAGAGCACCACAGGCCAGGATTGAACCCAGGTCTCTGGCACCGCGAGGCAGTAGCTTGTGAATGTGGAAATATTGAAGAAATCACAAGAGGGCAGAAAAAGACTAATTTCTGAGGAAAAATAAACAGAAAGTGCTGGAGTAACTCAGCGGGTCAGGCAGCATCTGTGGCGAACATGGATAGGTGACGTTTCACAGAGTGCTGGAGTAACTCAGCGGGTCAGGCAGCATCTGTGGCGAACATGGATAGGTGACGTTTCACAGAGTGCTGGAGTAACTCAGCGGGTCAGGCAGCATCTCTGGAGAACATGGATAGGTGACGTTTCAGGTCAAGACCCTTCATCAGACGGAACCTGATGCTGCCTGACCCACTGAGTTACTCCAGCAATTTGTGTCTTCTTTTGTAAACCAGCATCTGCAGTTCCTACTGCATGATCATATTGAATGGCGGTGCAGGCTCGAAGGGCCGAATGGCCTACTCCTGCACCTAATTTCTATGTTTCTATGTTCCTTGAATCCTAATTTCTCAGGTACCTGCCATACCGTCAGGTTCCTGCGAGAGGCAGTGCTGCTCAAGGTTAGACATATATTGCTCGTTAGCACCCTCGGCTGGCCGCTACAAGTAATAATAATAATAATACATTTTATTTATGGGCGCCTTTCAAGAGTCTCAAGGACACCTTACAAAAATTTAGCAGGTAGAGGAAAAACATGGAAGGGGAATGAAATAAATAGTAGAGACATGACTAGTACACAAAGTAAAGACAGAATTCAATTCAAAACACAATATGAGGCAATTAATGCACAGATGAAAAGGGAGGGGGACGTGGGGCTAAGGATAGGCAGAGGTGAAGAGATGGGTCTTGAGGCGGGACTGGAAGATGGTGAGGGACACGGAATTGCGGATCAGTTGGGGGAGGGAGTTCCAGAGCCTGGGAGCTGCCCTGGAGAAGGCTCTGTCCGCAAAACTGCAACCTTACTGTGCGGGAATCCATTCCAAAGCCATTTAATTCATTTAATTTACCAATGATTTTACCATTTTCCGCGCTAAAATTGCAAAATGCAAAGAGTTACTGACCATGAAGACATCTTAGACTTCTCCATCAAAAGAACGTATGGGGAAAATGGTTGGGGAAATTTTAAGAGAAAAAGTGCTGGTGTAACTCAGCGGGAAAGCTGTATTTACAAGTCAAGTCAAGTCAAGTTTATTTGTCACATACACATACGAGATGTGCAGTGAAATGAAAGTGGCAATGCTCGCGGACTTTTGTGCAAAAAGACAAACAACCAAACAAACTATAAACGCAGTCATAACACACATATTCTTTTACATAATAAATAATGGAAGGAAAAACGTTCAGTAGAGTTAGTCCCTGGTGAGATAGGCATTTACAGTCCGAATGGCCTCTGGGAAGAAACTCCTTCTCAACCTCTCCGTTCTCACCGCATGGCAACGGAGGCGTTTGCCTGACCGTAGCAGCTGGAACAGTCCGTTGCATGGGGTGGAAGGGGTCTCTCATGATATTGTTGGCTCTGGAGTTGCACCTCCTGATGTATAGTTCCTGCAGGGGGGCGAGGGAAGTTCCCATAGTGCGTTCGGCCGAACGCACTATTCTCTGCAGAGCCTTCTTGTCCTTGGCAGAGCAATTCCCAAACCAGATGGTAATGTTCCCGGACAAGATGCTTTCCACCGCCGCTGCGTAGAAGCACTGGAGGATCCTCGGAGACACTCTGAATTTCCTCAATTGCCTGAGGTGGTAAAGGCGCTCCTTGCCTTACGTACGAGTGCTGAGGCGTGTGATGCCCATGTCATATCCTCGGAGATGTGGACTCCCAGATATTTAAAACTTCACCCTATCCACAGGATCCCCTTTTATCCTCAATGGAGTGTACGTCCTCGGATGATGTGCCCTCCTAAAGTCCATGATCAGCTCCTTTGTTTTTTTGATGTTCAAGAGGAGGCTGTTATCCTGGCACCAGAGTGCTAGACCAGCCACCTCCTCCCGGTAGGCCTTCTCGTCGTTGTCTGAGATCAGGCCCACCACCACAGTGTCATCAGCAAACTTAATTATTGAGTTGGAGCTGAAACTAGCCACACAGTCATGTGTACAGGGAGTACAATAGGGGGCTGAGGACGCAACCCTGGGGCGATCCTGTGCTCAGGGTGAGGGACTTCGATGTATTCCCTCCCATCTTGACTACCTGGGGCCTGGCGGTAAGAAAGTCCAGGACCCAGGCACACAGGGAGGTGTTGAGCCCCAATTCCATTAGCTTCCCGGCCAGTCTGGTGGGGACTATAGACAATAGGTGCATGAGTAGGCCATTTGGCCCTTCGAGCCAGCACCGCCATTTAATGTGATCATGGCTGATCATCCCCAATCAGTATCCCGTTCCTGCCTGCTCCCCATATCACCTGACTCCGTTATTTTTAAGAGCCCTATCTAGCTCTCTCTTGAAAGCATCAATTCCTGTGGTTAAATAAATATTAGTCATAGTCATAGTGATACAGTGTGGAAACAGGCCCTTCGGCCCAACTTGCCCACACTGACCAACATGTCCCAGCTACACTATTCCTACCTGCCTGTACTTGGTCCTTATCCCTCCAAACCTGTCCTATCCATGTACCTGTCTAACCTGTTTCTTAAACGTTGCGATTGTTAGTCCCAGCCTCAACTGGGAGCGTCCAGAACCAGGGGCCACAGTTTTAGAATAAGGAGTAAGCCATTTAGAACGGAGATGAGGAAACACTTTTTCTGGTGAGAGAGTGGTGAGTCTGTGGAATTCTCTGCCTCAGAGGGCGGTGGAGGCAGGTTCTCTGGATACTTTCAAGAGAGAGCTAGATAGGGCTCTGAAAGATAGCGGGGTCAGGGGATATGGGGAGAAGGCAAGAACGGGGTACTGATTGGGGATGATCCGCCATGATCACATTGAATGGCGGTGCTGGCTCGAATGGCCGAATGGCCTACTCCTGCACCTAATGTCTATAGTCAGGGGAGTGGAGGGGGGGAATGGGGGGGGGGGGGGGGGGTAGTGGAGGGGGGGGGGGAGTGGGGGAGGGAGTGGAGGGGGGGGGAGAATGGGGGGGGGGAGTGGGGGAGGAGTGAGCAGGTTAACCTGAACCTCCGCACCCACCTTCTTGCCAGCGATGTATCCCCCGGTGGCCCCGAAGCTCTTGGTGAAGGTTCCCATCAGCACGTCCACATCGACCGGGTCCACTCCGAAGTACTCCACCACGCCCCGGCCTGTGGGCCCCACCGCCCCGATGCTGTGCGCCTCGTCCAAGTACAGGTAGGCCTTGTACTTCTTCTTCAGTGCCACGATCTCTGGCAGACGCACCATCGAACCCTCCATGCTGCAACGGCAAGAATCACGGTGGGGGTCAATGTGACGGAAGGATGCGCATGGAGACTCGTTTCTGGAATGTTCCATGGGTTCCTCAAATCCAGCTAGGGGTAACTTTTTCACACAGAGGGTGGTGGGAGAATGGAACAAGCTGCCAGAGGAGGTAGTTGAGGCTGGGACTATCCTCAGTTGGACAGGAACATGGATAGGACAGGTTTGGACCAAGCGCAGGCAAGTAGGGACTAGTGTAGCTGGGACATTGTTGGCCGGTGTGGGCAAGTTGGGCCGAAGGGCCTGTTTCCACACTGTATCACTCTGTGACTATGCTGCGGACAGCTCGATATGCTGAGAGAATGGAGCGGCTGGGCGTATTCTCCGGAATTTAGAAGGATGAGAGGGCATCTTATTGCAGGAGAGGCAGGAAAAACGCAACAGGCAGGAAACATGTTCCCGATGTTGGGGGAGTCCAGAACCAGGCCCACAGTTTAAGAATAAGGGGTAAGGCATTTAGAACGGAGAGGAGGAAACACCTTTTCACACAGAGATTTGTGAGTGTGGAATTCTCTGCCTCAGAGGGCGGTGGAGGCCGGTTCTCTGGATGCTTTCAAGAGAGAGCTTGATAGGGCTCTTAAAGATATCCGGGGATATGGGGAGAAAGCAGGAATGAGGTACTGATTGTGGATGATCAGCCATGATCACATTGAATGGCGGTGCTGGCTCGAAGGGCCGAATGGCCTAGTCCTGCGTCTATTATCTATTGACGGTAATCGTGTATATGTTTTGAGCTACTATCTATCTCAATGAGGGGCCTCGGACTATCTCTAATCAGACTACAATGAACTTTATCTTGCACTAAATATTATACCCTCCATATACACTGTGGACGGCTCGATTGTAATCATCTGCTGTCCAAAGACGATTACAAACGAGCCGTCCACAGTGTACAGATACATGTCCGGTTAGCACGCAACTAAAATTTTACAACTTACCGAAGCAAATTATAGAGTCACAGAGTGATAGTGTGGAAACAGGCCCTTCGGCCCAACTTGCCCATGCCGGCCAACGTGTCTCAGATACACTGGTCCCACCTGCCCGCATTTGATCCATATCCCTCCAAACCTGTCCTATCCAAGTACCTATCTAAATGTTTCCTAAAGGTTGGGATAGTCCTTGCCTCAACTACTGTGAGGTTTGAATGAAGAGCTCTGAGCTCAGAACTCAGGCTTAACAGACAGAACTGTTTCACAATTTCAATCGGTCGACCTGACCTTGTTGAATCCACTACCTCTGCGATTGTTGTGAAGTGGGCTGGGTGATTTCAACAACTCCCTGCTCTCTTTTCATCAAAGACGATTAAATATTCATATAGATCTACTCGGATTCAAGCAAACCTCACGAGGCCTTTCTGTAGCTGTTCGTAGAGTCGCAGAGTGATGCAGCGTGGAAATAGGCCCTTCAGCCCAACTTGTCCCAGCTACACTAGTCCCACCTGCCTGTGTTTGGCCCATATCCCTACAAACCTGTCCTATCCATGTACCTGTCTAACTGTATCATAAATGTTGGGATAGTCCCTGCCTCAACTACCTCCTCTAACAGCTTGTTCCATACACCCACCAACCCTCAAAATCCTATTAAACCTTTTCTCCTTCACCCCTTGAACCTATGTCCTCTGGTCCTCGATTCACCTACTCTGGGCAAGAGACTGTGCATCTACCCGATCTATTCCTCTCATGATTTTATACACCTCTATAAGATCACCTCTGATGATTTTATGCACCTCTATAAGATCACCTCTGATGATTTTATACACCTCTATAAGATCACCTCTGATGATTTTATACACCTCTATAAGATCACCTCTGATGATTTTATACACCTCTATAATATCACCCCTCATCCTCCTGTACTCCGAGGAATAGAGACCCAGCCTACTCAGCCTCTCCCTGTAGCTCACACCCTCCAGTCCTGGCAACATCCTCGTAAATCTTCTCTGTACGTTTTCCAGCTTGAAACCTAGCTATTCACTCGGTAAACTGAACTAAACTAACTAAAAAACTGACTAAATAAATAAACTAAACTAAAAACAGAGGAACATCACGTTCTCATTAACCGCACAGATCCCTGGACCGATACAACTGAACCATAGATGCAATTACAATTATCGATACCCTTATTATGTCATAAGGTCATAAGTGATAGGAGCAGAATTAGGCCATTCAGCCCATCAAGTCTACTCCGCCATTCATTCATGGCTGATCTATCTCTCCCTCCAACCCCATTCTCCTGCCTTCTCCCCATAACCCCTGACACCCGTGCTAATCAAGGATCTATCTATCTCTGCCTTAAAAATATCCACTGACTTGGCCTCCGCAGCCTTCTGTGGCAAAGCATTCCACAGATTCACCACCCTCCGACTAAAGAAATCCCTCCTCATCTCCTTCCTAAAGGAACGTCCTTTAATTCTGAGGCTGTGCCCTCTGGTCCTAGACTCTCCCACTAGTGGAAGCATCCTGCCCACATCTACTCTGTCCAGAATTGAACGTAGAAGGTATTTAGGAGGGGATGGGAGGTGAGGGAGAGTGAGGAGAGGTGGGGGGGGGGGGGGGGGGGGGGGGGGGAGCAGGCACGGTGCTGTACCTGTATATTCCCTCCACCAGTATCAGGATCTTCTTCCATGGTCTGTGGGTGCGGGGCTGTCCGCTGATCACCGCGTCTCGCAGCAGCTTCTCCAGGCTCTGCAGATCTGTGGGACGACACACACACACATGTACACACTCCCTCAGAACGCGCTGCTTTCGCTTTAACCAACGACACAGCGACACGGCAGTGTTGGCGCTCGTGAGAGCCGGTGGTCAGAGAAGGACCCGCCGCCGACAACAAAGAGGGACACGACTTGGGTGGGGGGTGGGGACGACAAGAACAAAGCGGGTCCCAGCATGGGGGGGGGCCGCCGAGAATATAGAAATATAGAAAATAGGCGCAAGGAGTAGACCAAGCCAGCACCGCCATTCAATATGATCATGGGTGATCATCCACAATCAGCACCCCGTTCCTGCTTTCTCCCCATATCCCTTGATTCCATTAGCCCTAAGAGCTAAACCTAACTCTCTCCTGAAAACTTCCAGTGTATTGCCCTCCACTGCCTTCTGTGGCAGAAAATTCCACAGATTCACAACTCTCTGGGTGGAAAAGTTTTTCCTCATCTCAGTCCAAAATGGCCGACCCCTTATTCTTAAACTGTGTGGCCCCTGGTTCTGGACTCCCTCAACATGGGGAGCATTTCTCCTGTATCTAGCTTGTCCAATCCCTCAAGAATTTTATGTTTCTATATAAGATACCCTCTCATCCTTCTAAATTCCAGTGAAGCAAAGAGGGACCTGGTATTGCGTGAGGAGGGGGCCGCTGAGAATAAAGAGGGGTCTGGGGTCACCTTGAACCTATGTCCTCTGTTTGAAGAAAGGAGGGGGGGGAGAGGGGAAGCTCACGTAATAAAACACTCCATTATTACTCGAAGACAGACACAAAAAGCTGGAGTAACTCAGCAGATGGGACAGGCAGCATCTCTGGAGAGAAGAAAAGGGTGACGTTTTGGGTGGAGATCCCTCTTACACACTCCCTCTTCACTTCCCCGCCCCAGGCGATATGAATACCTGGATCACAGGCAAATGCATAAACGCCTCTCCCGATCCAATTAGGTTTCAATGGACACTTCAGTCTGAAGAAGGGTTTCGGCCTGAAACGTTACCTATTTCCTTCGCTCCATAGATGCTGCTGCACCCGCTGAGTTTCTCCAGCATTTTTGTCTACCTTAGGTTTCATAAGGTCTTTTATTGTCATGTGTACCAATCAAGGTACAGTGATATTCGAATTACCTTACAGTCATACTAAAAAAAGCAACAAGCCAAAAAGACAAAAGAAGCAATTAAACCCAAGAGCACCAAACCACCCCGCTCACAACCAGTTCTGCTGCATTCCTGTTTGCTACAATGCTCAACCCTGGCGAGGGAAAACGTTTCTAAACTACCACTAACCATCTCAAAAAGAGTGACAATTCCTTCTGTCAGCACCTCGGAACTTCCTCAGACATTTTCCCTGCCGTTTCCTTGTCAGAATACACATTTATTCACTCTAGGGCATGTGAGACTATAGACTCCGTGATTCCTACTTCTCACTCCTTCAACATGAAAGGTAGGCAAAAATGCTGGAGAAACTCAGCGGGTGAGGCAGCATCTATGGAGCGAAGGAATAGGTGACGTTTCAGGTCGAGGCCCTTCTTCAGACCAAAGATCCTATAGCGGAGCAAGATAGACCACTCCTGCTAAGTGCAATGGGCTGACGTGTAGTACGCAACGGAGCGGAACGTGGGCCTTTTTTCCATCCATTTCAGTAACCCTGACCCGACTTTGGGTATCCCTTTCGCAGTGTAATCAACGTTGCGGGGGAACAGTTTGTGTTAATTAATCATAATTCTGAAAATGAGGAGAAGATTTTTACCAAAGAACTTTTATTTTTACGAGGATGTTTCCGTAACCGGCTTCCGTCTCCGCACTAGTTATCTTTGCTCCGCTACGGGATCTTTGGTGCAGAGACGGAAACCGGTTACGGAAATAGGGCCTAAAATTACCCATGAATCTGCCCATGACCGTACTACGTGTTTTTCGTCGAGTGATCTATCTTGCTCGCTATAGGATCTTTGCTTCAGACGGGTGTGGGGGGGGGGGGGGGGGGGGGGGGATGGGAAGAAGAAAGGAAGAGGCGGAGACAGTGGGCTGTGGGAGAGCTGGGAAGGGGAGGGGAAGGAGGGAGAAAGCAAGGACTACCTGAAATTGGAGAACTCAATGTTCATACCGCTGGGGTGTAAACTGCCCAAGCGAAATATGAGGTGCTGCTCCTCCAATTTGCGGATGAGTTCAGTTTAGTTTATTGTCATGTGTACCGGGGTACAGTGAAAAGTTTTTGTTGTGTTTAAGAAGGAACTGCAGATGCTGGAAAATCGAAGGTAGACAAAAGTGCTGGAGAAACTCAGTGGGTGCGGCAGCATCTATGGAGCGAAGGAAATAGGCAACGTTTCGTGCCGAAACCCTATGGGTTTCGGCCCGAAACGTTGCCTATTTCCTTCACTCCATAGATGCTGCCGCACCCGCTGAGCTTTTGTTGTGTGCTATCATGATTACAATCCAGCCGTCCACAGTGTACAGATACACGATAAGGGATTTTCCCCCCAAAATTCTAGTTAGACTTTAGAGCTGCAGGGTGGAAACAGGCCACTCGGCCCACCGAGTCCATGCCGACCAGCGATCACCCCGTACACTAACACTATCTTACACACACTAAGGACAATTTTACAATTTACAGAAGCCAATTAACTTACAAATCTTTACGTCTTTAAGAGTGCGGGAGGGAACCGGAGCACCCGGAGAAAGCCCACGCAGGTGACGGGGAGAACGTGCAAACTCCGTACAGCCAGCACCTCTAGTCAAGTTCGAACCCAGGTCTCTGGTGCCGTGTCTTTACTCAGAACAAGTCCAATGCAAACTTAATTCTCAAGCTAGACAATTTAACACTGCCTCACTGGCCTGCGAGGATTTTATTATAAAATTCCCCACCTGGATTGGCACCAATTTCTTCTCTTCTGCCCCCCCTCCCCCTTTCCGCCAATATTCCTTCCTCTGGCTTCACAATGCACACCTCTTCTCTCCTGAACTCCTCATCTCACACTTTGTCTTTTCATCTCTGGCCTTCGTCCACCCATCTGCCAATCCTACTTCGCCTGTTTCAGCCTTTCACTTAGTACATGTTGAAGAAAGGAACTGCAGATGCTGGTCTACAAAAAAGACACAAAGTGCTGGTGCATCTCAGCGGGTCAGGCAGCATCCCTGGAGAACTCGGGATAGGTGACGTTTCGGGTTTGAACCCTTCTTCAGTTCTCCATTCTTCTACCCGCTGAGTTGATCCAGCACTTTGTGTCTTTTTTTTGTAAACCAGTATCTACAGTTCCCTCTTTGCTTTCAAAATCTACGCCCATCTTGCCATCTCGCCCAATCCAACACTTCCGAAAACTCATGATTTTCTCCAATTCAGGACTATACAAGGAACTGCGGATAATGGTCTGAAGAAGGGTCCTGACCCGAAGCGTCACCTATCCATGTTCTCCAGAGATGCTGCCTGATCCGCTGAGTTACTCCAGCACTCTGTGAAATGTCACCTATCCATGTTCTCCAGAGTTGCTGCCTGACCCGCTGAGTTACTCCAGCACTCTGTGAAATGTCACCTATCCATGTTCTCCAGAGATGCTGCCTGACCCGCTGAGTTACTCCAACACTCTGTGAAATGTCACCTATCCATGTTCTCCATAGATGCTGCCTGACCCGCTGAGTTACTCCAGCACTCTGTGAAATGTCACCTATCCATGTTCTCCATAGATGCTGCCTGACCCGCTGAGTTACTCCAACACTCTGTGAAATGTCACCTATCCATGTTCTCCATAGATGCTGCCTGACCCGCTGAGTTACTCCAGCACTCTGTGAAACGTCACCTATCCATGTTCTCCACAGTTGCTGCCTGACCCGCTGAGTTACTCCAGCACTTTGTCGCTTTATCTATTCTGGCATAACCTGCTTTAACAAAATAATTAACTTAGAGTAAGTGTGCCTGCGAGGAATAGATCGGGTAAAATGCACAGTCTCTTGCCCAGAGTAGGGGTATTGAGAGCTAGAGGACATAAGTTTAAGGTGAGGGGGGGAGATTTAATAGGAACCTGAGGGGAAATATTTTACACAAAGGGCGGTGTGTGTATAAAACGAGCAGCTAGAGGAGGTAGTTGAGGCAACATTTAAGAAACATGGGTGGCACAGTGGCGCAGCGGTAGAGTTGCTGCATTAAAGCGCGAGAGACCCGGGTTCGATCCTGACTACGGGTGCTTGTCTTTATGGAGTTTGTACGTTCTCCCCGTGACCTACGTGGGTTTTCTCCGAGATCTTCGGTTTCCTCCTACACTCCGAAGACGTACAGGTTGTGGGTGAATAGGCTTAGTGTAAGTGTAAAATTGTCCATAGTGTGTGTAGGATAGTGTTGGTGTGCGGGTATGTCGCTGGTCTGCGCGGACTCGGTGGGCCGAAGGGCCTGTATCCGCGCTGTATCTCTAAACTAAACAAAATTAAAGTCATGGCGCAAGCGGCGGATGCGGCGTAGTCACTCACTGTTGTGTTTAAAAACCCGGATGGTCGAGCTCGACAAACGTGCGCCCAGGATCAGAGACGTGTGGTTCAGCTCATCGCTCAGTATAAGGCAACCCTGCGCAGGAAAGATTCGCAGAAAGTGAGACACGTGGGGAGATGGCACGTGATACACACCCCGCACCCTGCCGAGAACCAAACGTTAAAAAAAACCACGCTGATTTAAAATATGTAAGAAATCAACTCCCCTGGTGAGGCAGAGGTTCACCTGCACCTCCTCCAACCTCATCTATTGCATCCGCTGCTCTGGGTGTCAGCTGCTCTACATCGGTGAGACCAAGCGCAGGCTTGGTGATCGCTTCGTCCAACACCTCTGCTCAGTTTGCAATAACCAACCTGATCTCCCAGTGGCTCAGCACTTCAACTCCCCCTCCCATTCCGAATCCGACCTTTCTGTTTTGGGCCTCCTCCATGGCCTGAGTGAGGCCCACCGTAAATTGGAGGAGCAGCACCTCATATTTCGCTTGGGTAGTTTACACCCCAGCGGTATGAACATTGACCTCCAATTTCACATAGTCCTTGCTTTATCCCTCCTTCCCCACCCCTTTCCAGCTCTCCTACAGCCTCAGCCTCTTCCTTTCTTCTTCCCGCCCCCCCACCCCCACATCAGTCTGAAGAAGGGTCTCGACCCGAAATGTCACCTATTCCTTCGCTCCATAGATGCTGCCTCACCCGCTGAGTTTCTCCAGCATTTTTGTCTACCTTCGATTTTTCCAGCATCTGCAGTTCTTTCTTACACAACTGCCCTGATACGAAACGTTTAAAAGAAAACGCACCGATTTAGAATTTGAAAGAGATCAAAACTCCCCTGATACTTGTCTTACTAACGGTGTTTACGCAGAATTAGTAACGCATGCCGATCCTGGTACAGCTCGCGAGCGACAAATTCTAACCGGAGTTGATCTTTGAAGCTAAATAAACGTAATCCTCCTGGGCTTAATCCTCTGCGTGTAATCTGTGAAGCTTTGTAAACTTTGATCTTTCACGATCAAGTGCACAGGAAAGGGGAGACAAGATGTCCTCCTGTTGTGTGGTAATACCGCTGCAGTACAGGTGGCATGGATGAAAGACTTCCTTTCTCTGCCCTTTGATGGGTGAACGTTGTCGATCACACAATGGTCGACTGCAGAACAAATGAGTAAAGGGATCGCCAGTGGTGTCACTTGGGGCAGGTTTGAGATGCAGCACGGAAATAGGCCCTTCGGCCCGCCGGGTCCGTGCCGACCTGCGATCCCCGCACATTACCACCATACTAGGGCCAATTTTACTTTTTTTATACCAAGCCAATTAACCTACAAACCTGTACGTCTTTGGAGTGTGGGAGGAAACCGAAGATCTTGTTCGGTCATGGGGAGAACATACAAACTCCGTACAGGCAAGCACCCGTAGTCAGGATCGAACCCGGGCCTCGGGCGCTGTAAGGCAGCAACTCTACCGCTGCGCCGTCGTGCCGCAACTAAGATGCAGTCTCCAAAACTTTCCACTGAATTAGACTACTGAACGAGGCCACTCATAACTTTATTTCAGTTTAGTTTAGAGGCTCTTCGGCCCACCGAGTCCGCACCAATCATCGATCATTAGCTCTATGTTATCCCACTTTCTCATCCACTCCCTACACACTATAGGCAATTCACAGAGGCCAATTAACCTACAAACCCACACGTCTTGTGTGGGAGGAAACCGGAGCACACATAGGGGGAAGCCACACGGTCACAGGTAGAACATGCAATCTCCGCACAGACAGCACTTGAGGTCAAGATGGATAGGGAGAGGTTGAGCTGGCTGGGACTCTATTCCTTGGTGTGTAGGAGGATGAGGGGTGATCTTACAGAGGTGTATAAAGTCATGAGAGGAATAGATCAGACAGATGCCCAGAGTAGGGGAATCGAGAACCAGACGACATAGGTTTAAGCTGAGCGGGGAAAGATTTAACAGGCACCTGAGGGGCAACATTTTACACAGAGGGTGGTGGGTGTATGGAACGAGCTGCCGGAGGAGGTAATTGAGGCAGGTATTATCGCAATGTTTAAGACAGGTAGATAGGTACATGGATAGGACAGGTTTGCAGGGATGTGGACCAAATGCAGGCAGGTGGGACTAGTGTAGCTGGGACATTGTTGGCCGGTATGGGCAAGTTGGGCCGAAGGGCCTGTTTCCACACTGTATCACTCTATAACTCCACACCAGGCTTACAGTTTCATCGCAAGACGTTTGGTCTTCGCTGAAGATGCAGTTGGCGCCCAACACAGGCGACTCAGAAGTGGATCTGCAATCACACATTACAAACGTAAACGCAAACGCAAACTCACCTTGCCAGCCAGGGCCGGGATATTCATAGAATTAGTGGCGAAACCCATGCCGAATGTCATTGCTGCCTCGACTCCCAAAAACTGGGCGACCAACTCCTCCAGCTGAATGTGCTTGTCAAGGTTACCTGCAAAACAACCGGCCACAAGGAGCCCATTAGACGTGATGTACACTGACATGTTTAAGAAAGAACTGCAGATGCTGCTTTAAATTGAAGGTAGGCACAAAATACTGGAGCAACTCGGCGGGTGAGGCATCATCTATGGAGAGAAGGAATTGCCGACGTTTCGGGTCTGAAGAAAGGTCTCGACCCGAAACGTCGCCAATTCATACACTGATATGCTATGGCTATGGGGAGAAGGCAGAAATATGGGATTAGGAGGCAGAGATCAGCTATGATTGAATGGCGGAGTGGACTCGAGTCTGGGTAGAAAGCTGGGTAGAGTCTGAAGAAGGGTTTCGGCTGGAAACGTTGCCTATTTCCTTCGCTCCATAGATGCTGCTGCACCCGCTGAGTTTCTCCAACTTTTTTGTGTACCGCAGAGTGGACTCGATGGGCCAAATGGCCTAATTCTACTCAAATAACTTGTGAACTTGTTAGATCTAAATCTAAGTATTACAGGCCTCCTCCATCACCTTGTATTACCCTGCACCCACGATTGCCTGGGCTAAACGGGGTACTGATTGTGGATGATCAGCCATGATCACATTGAATGGCGGTGCTGGCTCAAAGGACCGAATGGCCTACTCCTGCACCTATTTTCTATGTTTCTAGGAGTTATAAAGATATTGTCTATTGTCTAAACATGGAGTGTTGACTTTCCTGGCCCTTCGTACCTGTATCCTGTGGCTCAATCTGACTTCAGTTCAGTTTCAGTTTAGTTTATTGTCACGCGTACCGAGGTACAGTAAAAAGGTTTTGTTGCGTGCTAACCAGTCAGCAGAAAGACAATACATGATTACAGTCGAGCCATTTACAGTGTACAGATACATGATAAGGGAATAAAGTTTAGTGCAAGGTAAAGCCAGCAAAGTCCGATCAAGGATTGTCCGAGGGTCACCAATGAGATAGATAGTAGACTTAAATTCATAGAAGGATTGACCACGTCGCTATTTGGAGAGCTAGGAATTCGCAGACAGAGTTTGCATCAGGCCTTGAAGAGAATGTCAGAGACAGCAGAGGAAGGCCAGGTTTGGTGGAGAAGAAATGGTGTCAGTGAGGAGGCAGAAAGGACATGTATAACACATGGTATGTGTGTTTCTTTGCAAGTGTATTCCGCGTAAGTGTACTTACTTACTGCCTATTATGCCTCCTGGCATGTAGGGCAGTAACGAAGGTCCTGGTCGATTCCTTCAGTCGCTGTTTCCGTAACATATGTGTTTTAGGAGACAGGGTCGTTAGCCCTGTGCTCAACCTCCAACCTGGAGGACCAGTGGATCACTCTTCGTCTCGCCTCTACCCTTCGACCTGTCCAGCATGGGAGACCCTAACAGGAGACGAATCTCCCGCTGGCATAGCTCTAGGGGTCACTGAGACACACAAGCTCCCCGACCACCACAAGGTTGCAATCCAACGTGTAAGTGTATCCCGGTTATATGCGAGGTTGATATTTAACATAGAAACATAGAAAATGGGTGCAGGAGGAGGCCATTCGGCCCTTCGAGCCAGCACCGCCATTCATTGTGATCATGGCTGATCGTCCCCTATCAATAACCCGTGCCTGCCTTCTCCCCATATCCATTGACTCCACTAGCCCCCAGAGCTCCATCTAACTCTCTCTTAAATCCATCCAGTGACTTGGCCTCCACTGCCCTCTGTGGCAGGGAATTCCATAAATTCACAACTCTGGGTGAAAAAGTTTTTTCTCACCTCAGTCTTAAATGGCCTCCCCTTTATTCTAAGATTGTGGCCCCTGGTTCTGGACTCGCCCCACATTGGGAACATTTTTCCTGCATCTAGCTTGTCCAGTCCTTTTATAATTTTATATGTTCCTATAAGATTCCCCCTCATCCTTCTAAACTCCAGTGAATACAAGCCTAGTCTTTTCAATCTTTCCTCATACGACAGTCCTGCCATCCCAGGGATCAATCTCCTGAACCTACGCTGCACTGCCTCAATCACAAGGATGTCCTTCTTCAAATTAGGAGACCAAAACTGTACACAATACTCCAGATGTGGTCTCACTATACAACTGCAGAAGAACATCTTTACTCCTATACTGAAATCCTATTGTTATTTGTGGCGTTACGATGGGTAAGGATAAGTGGAAGACAGGATGCGAGTGTTTAGTATTTGTTTGAGTGAATTAATCATCTGTAGATACTGGTAGCACAGGTGGCGAGAGAGAGCAGGCATTGAGAGGGGTGGCTCTGGGATGCCAGAACTAACTGTTGACCCTTCACGAGGTGTCGTGGGCCTAACTATAAACTAAACTACTGTGTGTTGCAATTATAATTTAAATGTGCCCGACCCGAAACGTCACCTATCCACGTTCTCCAGAGATGCTGCCTGACCCGCTGAGTTACTCCAGCACTTTGTGTATTTTTTATTTTTGGCATACCAGCCTCTGCGGTTGCACGTGTTTACATGCCTGCACATAACACCATGAGAGTAAACATTATTCCCTTATAATGTTGAGTCTGAAGAAGGGTTTCGACCCGAAACGTTGCCTATTTCCTTCGCTCCATAGATGCTGCTGCACCCGCTGAGTTTCTCCAGCATTTTTGTCTGCCTTCGATTTTCCAGCATCTGTAGTTCCTTCTTAAACTTCCTTAGTTTAGAGATACAGCGCGGAAACAGGCCCTTCGGACCACCGGGTCCGCGGGGACCAGCGATTCCCGCACATTAACACCATCCTACACACACTGGGGACAATTTTTACATTTACCAAGCCAATTAACCTACAATCCTGTGGGAGGAAACCTGACGATCTCGGAGAAAACCCACGCAGGTCACGGGGAGAACGTACAAACTCCGTACAGACAGCACCCGTAGTCGGGATGGAACCCGGGTCTCCGGCGCTGCATTCGCTGTAAGGCGCCACCGTGACCAACCTAATGATAGATGTATCTATCTGTACACTTTAAATGGCTCGATTGGAATCATGTATTGTCTTTCCGCTGACTGGATAGCACGCAACAAAAAACTTTTCACGCTGCACGTGGCAATAAACTAAACAAAACCTAAAAAAGTGAGGTGATTTCCTGCTCCTCCTCTCCGCCTTTGCACCCACGAGCAGTTAAAACTGGATTTACTGCCCTTGTAATGTTGATATTCACACTGAACAGAGAGACAAAGAGTAACTCGATAGCGCAGTTTTTACAGAACAGGCTAGTCATGTCAGAGCCACCCCTCTCAGATCATCCAGTCAGTCCAATCCCACTTCCTCACCCCCTCTCCATACTCACCTTTGTAAACGAGAACCATCTATTTCCTCGTCTCTTACAAACTCTGCACTACTCCTGCACCTATTGTCTATTGTTCATTGTCTATTTTTTCTCTGGGTGAAAAGGTTTTTCCTCATCTCCGTTCTAAATGGCCTACCCCTTATTCTTAAACTGTGGCCCCGGGGAGAAGGTGCAAACTCCGTACAGACAGCACCCACAGTCAGCATCGAACAGGGGTCTCTGGCACTGTAAGGCACCAGGTTTACCACCACGCCTCTGTGCCGCCCTTTAACAGCTGCTGCACAATTCAAAGTACAAGTGGCCTGTGTTTTGTTTTCTTGAGGTGTACGCTCGATTAGAGGTTCGATCAGAGATTGGAGCAAAGCACTTTTATTTTCCTTTGTTTTTGATCTATTGCTCAAGAGATTACAAAAATACATCTTCGATACGTTGCTTCAAGCCAGCAGTAATTCAGTCCCCAAGGGAGGTTGAAAGAAGATGGGACCAACTTGCCATGTAGCAATAATCTGAAACCCATTTCAGGCTGGTCTAGGCTCACAGGCAGTGAGGAAAGCTAATGGCATGTTGGCCTTCGTAGCGAGAGGATTTGAGTATTGGAGCAAAGAGGTCCTACTGCAGTTGTACAGGGCCCAGGTGAGACCACATCTGGAATATTGTGTGCAGTTTTGGTCCCCTAATTTGAGGAAGGACATCCTTGTGATTGAGGCAGTGCAGTCCAGGTTAATTCCCGGGGCTGACATATGATGAAAGAATGGGTCGACTGGGCTTGTATTCACTGGAATTTAGAAGGATGAGAGGATATCTTATAGAAAACTATAACATTCTTAAAGGATTGGACAGGCTAGATGCAGGAAAAATGTTCCCCGTGTTGGGGGAGTCAAGAACCAGGGGTCACAGTTTAAGAATAAGGCGTAGGTCATTTAGGACTGAGATGAGGAAATACTTTTTCACCCAGAGAGTTGTGAATCTGTGGAATTCTCTGCCACAGAAGGCAGTGGAGGCCAATTCACTGGATGTTTTCAAGAAAGATAGATCTAGCTCTTAGAGCTAACGGAATCAAGGGATATGGGAAGAAAGCAGGAATGGGTGGCTGATTTTGGATGATCAGCCATGATCATTATTGAATGGCGGTGCTGGCTTCAACTCTTGCGCCTATTTTCTATGTTTCTTTGTTTCCAATAGTCATTGACTACATCTCAAGGTGGAATAATTAAATCTATGTAAGTTCATTAGTCATAGGAGCAGAATTTGGCCCATTCCACCATCAATCATGTCTGATTTATCTTTCCCTCTCAACCCCATTCTCCTGCCTTCTCCCCATAACTCCTGACACCTGCACTAATCATGAATCTATCTATCTCTGCCTTAAATATATCCACTGACTTGGCCTCCACAGCCGTCTGCGGCAGTGAATTCCACAGATTCACCACCCTCTGACAAAATAAATTCCTCCTCATCTCCTTTCTAAAGGTATGTCCTTTCATTCTAAGGCTTATGGCCTCTGGTCCGAGACTCTCCCACTGGTGGAAACATCCTCTCCACATCCACTGTATCCAAGCCTTTCACTATTTAGTAAATGTCAATATGGTTCCCCCTCATCCTTCTAAACTCCAGTGAGTACAGGCCCAGAGCTGTCAAACCCTCTATATTTTATATAAACCTATATTCCGTCCAATCCCTTTTGAACGAATCAAGTCACCAGACATTCAGGTTCAATCCTAACCTCAGGTGTTGTCTGTGTGGAGTTTGCATGTTATCCCTGTGAAAGCAGTTGGTTTTCCTCTGGGTGATCTGGTTTCCTCCCACGTGCTAAAGACATGCACGTTTGTAGGTTAATTGGCCCGCTGTAAATGGTACCTAGTGTGTAGGGACTGGATGTGAAAGTGGGATAACATAGAACCACTGTGAACGATGGTCAGATAGACACAAACAGACAAAGATGGACAGATAGATGTTGCCTGTCCCGCTGAGTTACTCCAGCACTTTGTGTAAACCAGCATCTGCAGTTCCTTCCTACATGATCGATGGTCAGCGTGGACTCGATGGGCCAAATAGCCTGTTTCCATGTTGTATCTTACAATCAAACAGTTGATTCAATTAGCTAACAGCATGGAAGACATCATTCTGCTGATTAAAGTCAGCTTTAACATGTGGGTCTGGGTGGTCAAACTGCAAATCTCCATTAAACTTGGACATGTTTTCTCTTAACTATCTTTCCTCTCAGGAGAACGACCCTGCTTCTCCAATCTAACCCAAGTTAAAATCTCTCTTTTCTGGAAAAAACTTTGAGAGGGACCCAGGAGATGCGCGGAGCTGTCATATGTTGATAGAATGGAGCGGCTGGGGTTGTATACTCTGGAATTTAGAAGGATGAGAGGGCATCTTATTGAAACATATAAGATTATTAAGGGTTTAGACATGCTAGAGGCAGGAAACACGTTCCCGATGTTGGGGGGGTCCAGGACCAGGGGCCACAGTTTAAGAATAAGGGGTTGGCCATTTAGAACGGTGATGAGAAAAAACTTCTTCACCCAGAGAGTTGTGAATCTGTGGAATTCTCTGCCTCAGAAGGCAGTGGAGGCCAATTATCTGTATGCTTTCAAGAGAGAATTAGATAGAGCTCTTAAATATAGTGGTCAGGGGATTTGGGGAGAAGGCAGGAACTGATTGTGGACGATCAGCCATGATCATAGTGAATGGCGGTGCTGGCTCGAAAGTCCGAATGGCCTACTCCTGCACCTATTGTCTATTGTCTCTGGCGCTCAGTAGCTCTATGGTTGCACCACCGTGCCGCCCTTAATGTTAGAGAACGCTGTTGAAGATGTTGGAGTGGAACACTTAGAAAGATCCAAGGGAATCATGCCAATCTAGTGCTTTCAAACCAACACCAGGTAAGTGCCAAGAACTTGGGGCAGCAGTGTGGTGCAGCGGTAGAGTTGCTGCCTCACTGCGCCAGAGACCCGGGCTCCATCCTGACCACGAGTGCGTGTCTGTATAAGAGTTTGTACGTTCTCCCTGTGACTGCATGGGTTTTCTCCGGGTGCTCCGGTATCCCGGCACACTCCAAAGACGTACAGGTGAGTGCTAGTGTACAGGGTGATCGCTGGTCAGCGCAGTCTCGGTGGGCCGAAGGGCTTGTCTGCATGCTGTATCTCTAAACTCTAGTGTACGGGGTCGTTGCTGGTCGCCGTGGACTTGGTGAGTGGAGGGGCCTATTTCCATGACGTATCTCTACAGTCTAAAGTAAACTTGTTTGGTTGGATTTAGTGAACAAAGGTCAATCTTGTCAATTGTGTGATTGTTATATTGGCCACAGCATACATGCGTACATACACACACACTGACACACACATGCTAACACACACACACACACGCTAACACACACACACACTGACACACACACGCTGAGACACACATGCTGACACACACACACACACACACACACACACACACACACACACTGACACACACACAGACACACAAGCTGACACACACACTGACTCACACACACGCTAACACACAGGCTGACACACACATCCTGACACACAGGCTGACATACACATCCTGACACACACAAACACACACACACTGACTCTCACACACACACATACTGACACATACACACACACACACACATTCGCTGACACACACACACTGACACACGCACTCACTGACACAGGCACACACCCAGACGTTGACACACCCACGGACCCACACACACACGCTGACACACAAACTCGCTGACACACACACACGCACTGACACACGCTAACGCACTCACACACGCTGCCACACAAACACCCACACACACTGACACACACACTGACACACACATGCTGACACACTGTCTGTGCTGGAAGCGAGATTGTTGCGTGTCTCATAGCCAGGAATGTCCGGGATGACATTCAGTGCTGTGTGTTGAGTTCATCCTGAACAGCTGAGTAACAGAGGTCCCAGTGTACACCCAGACAAATACCAAAAGCTGATGGGAAGTCATCAATCGAGAAGAAGGCTCTGGTATGTTGGACACTAGCCGGCGTTTCACAGCAAGTTATTCTGCGTGCCAAGTGCAGTAAAATGTCACATGCTTCAACCAGGGCCAAGTGCCAAGGGAGGGGCTGAAGTCTAGTTTAGAGATACAGCGTGGAAACGTGCCCTTTGGCCTGCCGAGTCCACCCCGACCATCGATCACCCGTACACTAGTTCTACTGCTCAGTGTACTACTGCTGTACACTTGTACAATATCTGAGGTGTTTATCTGAGCTTATGTATGGTGATAGCTGTACGGTGGAGAGCATATTGGCTGGTTGCATCACGGCCTGGTTCGGGAACTCGAACCCCCCAAGGACGAAGGAGATTGCAAAAAGTGGTGACCACCGCCCGGCCCATCACAGGTACTGACCTCCCTCCCCACCATCGAGGGGATCTACACGAGTCGCTGCCTCAAAAAGGCAGCCAGCATCATCAGAGACCCACACCATCCTGGCCACACACTCATCTCATCATTGCCATCAGGAAGAAGTAATAGGAGCCTGAGAAGTGTAACGTCCAGGTTCAGGAACAGCTTCTTCCCTACAGCCATCATGCTATTGAACACTACCAACTGCAATTAAACTCTGAACTCCAATCTGCCCGGGTTACTCGCGTGGTATTGGGCTTGGTTTTGTTTTTTGCACTAAATTGTTTTGTTTTTTTAATTGAATTTCTATTGTTTGTTATTTTATTATCTATGAGAGTCATAGAATGAGAGGGGGGGATTGGAGAGAGGGGGGAGAGAGGGAGTGTGGGAGAGAGTGGGAGGGAGAGAGGGAGAAAGGGAGGGAGAGGAGAGGGGAAGAGGGGGGAGGGGGGGAGATGGAGAGAGGGGGAGAGGAAAGGGGAGGGGGAGAGAGGGAGGGGAAAGAGGGGGAGAAAAGGAGAGAGGGGAGAGAGAGAGAGGGGAGTGGAGAGAGAGGGAGAGAGGGAGGAAAGGGGGGAGAGCGGGAGAGGGAGAGAGGAGGGAGGGGAGAGAGAGGAGAGGGAGGGGGAGAGAGGGAGGGGGAGGAGAGGAGGGGGAGAGAGGGGGAGAGAGAGGGAGGGAGAGAGAGGGGGGGGGAGGGAGAGGGAGAGAGAGGGAGAGAGGAGGAGGGGGGGAGGGGGGGGGGGGGGGAGGGGGGAGAGAGGGAGGGGGGAAGGGGGAGGGGGGGGGGAAGAGAGGGGGAGAGAGAGGGAGGGGGAGGGGGGGAAGGAGGAGGAGAGGGAGAGAGAGAGGGGGAGAGAGAGGGAGGGGAGAGATTGAGGGGAGAGAGAGGGAAGGGGGAGAGA
This sequence comes from Amblyraja radiata, assembly GCF_010909765.2. Taxonomy (NCBI): domain Eukaryota; kingdom Metazoa; phylum Chordata; class Chondrichthyes; order Rajiformes; family Rajidae; genus Amblyraja; species Amblyraja radiata. Next base: position 76,683,627 of record NC_045963.1, on the reverse strand, counting down.
GAGGAGGGGGAGAGAGGAGGGGGAGAGAGGGAGGGGGAGAGGGAGAGGGAGAGAGTATTGATGCACAGCGTATTTCCTTTCATTTCAATACAGGTTAGAACAACATCTATTTATAATACACCTCTACCGCAGCAAATGTGTCCCACGACACCTCCCTGGATCGTTATCAAATCAAGAAACGTTGCCAAGCCACATACGTAAATGTATGTAACATGATCAAAATCAAGGCAGAGAGATTTTATCTGCATCGTAAGGAGGCGGAAAGGCAGAGACTATGGGGAGAATTACAGCTTGAAGGTAGACACAAAATGCTGGAGAAACTCAGCAGGTGAGGCAGCATCTATGGAGAGAAGGATTTGGCGACGATTCGGCTCGAGACCCAATACGTCGCCAATTCCTTCCCTCCATAGATGCTGCCTCACCTGCTGAGTTTCTGCAGCATTTTGTGTCTACCTTCGATTTCACCGGCATCTGCAGTCCTTTCTTAAACATTGCAGCTTGATGTTGGTTTGTGTATCGATGTTGCATATATAGCTAGTCTAGAATAGTATAGAATATCGGTACACGTGACAATAAACAAAACTGAACTCATGTTGAAGGAGTGAGAGAGATCCAGAATATAGGGATTATGGAGTCTATCGTCACAAAGAGCCTGGAATTGTAAAAAATACCCTGTAGAGAGGCGCCGTTTACAAGAATAAATGTGAATAAATGTGTATTCTGACAACGAAATGGCAGGGGAAATGTCTGAGGAAATTCAGAGTTGCTGACGGAAGTATTTGTCTCTTGAGATCGTCAGTGGCAGTTTAGCTCTTAGGGTTAACGGAATCCAGGGATATGGGGAGGGAGGAAACAGGACCGGGGTACGGATTATGGATGATCAGCCATGATCATATTGCATGGCGGTGCCAGCTCAAAGGACTGAATGGCCTACTCCTGCACCTATTTCCTATGTTCTATGTTTCTATATAGTCTCCTTGAATAGTGGAGGTTGAAGCTTTTCACTGTACCTCAGTACACGTGACAGTAAACTAGACTGACTGTGAGAACTTGGGACGGTACAGGCCAGGAATAGGGGCTTTGGCTTGCAATGTCCGTGCTCAACTTAACGCCAAACACTGATCTCCTCTGCCTGCACGTGGTCCGTATCCCTCCATTTTCTGCCTGTCTATCTGCCTATCTCAAAGCCTCTGAAATTTCCATATTCAGTTCAGTTTAGTTTATTGTCACGTGTACCGAGTAACACGATCCATTTAGTGTATAGATACATAATGAGGGAATAACGTATATACATAGAAATATAGAAACATAGAAAATCAGTTCAAGAGTAGGCCATCCGGCCCTTCGAGCCACATTCAATATGATCATGGCTGATCATCCAGAATCAGTACTCTGTTCCTGCTTTCCCCCCATATCCCTTAATTCCATTAGCCCTAAGACTAACATCCAACTTTCTCTTGAATACATCCAGTAAATTGACTTCCCACCGCCTTCTTAGGCAGAGAATTCCACAGATTCACAATTCTCTGGCTGAAAACGTTTTTCGTCCTCTAAAGGGCCTGTCCCACTGTACAAGCTAATTCAAGAGTTCTCCCGAGTTTCCCCTGATTCGAACTCGGAGAATTACAGTAATAGCCGCTCGTAGGTATTCGGGGCTCTCGTGGACATTTTTCAACATGTTGAAAAATCTTCACGAGTCTTCACGAACTTACTGCGTTTCCCGAGTACCTGCCGTTAGCGTTACGAGCCGCTAAGAGACGTCCCCGAGCTCCGACGTACCCGCCACGTACATTCTACGTGCTTACCACGAGTTTGATTTTTTTTTAAACTCGGGATAGCTCTTGAATTAGCTCGTACAGTGGGACAGCCCCTTAAGTCCTAAATGGCCTACCCCATATTCTTAAACTGTGACCCCTGGTTCTGGACTCTCCCAACATCAGGAACATTTTTCCTGCATCAAGCCTATCCAATCCCTTAAGAATTTTATATGTTCCTATACGATCCGATCTCATCCTTCTAAATTCCAGTGAATATAAGCACAGTCGATCCATTCTTTCATATGACAGTCCCGCCATCCCGGGAATTAACCTGGTGAACCTACGCTGCACTCCCTCAATAGCAAGAATGTCCTTCCTCAAATTAGGAGACCAAAACTGCACACAATACTCCAGGTGTGGTCTCACTAGGGCCCTGTCCATCTGCAGTAGAACCTCCTTGCTCCTAAACTCAAATCCTCTCCCTACGAAGGTCAACATGCCATTAGCTTTCTTCACTGCCCTTCGGCCCAATGAGCCAGCACCGACCAGCGATCTCCGCACTCTAACACTATCCTACACACACACAAGGGACAGTTTACAATTTTACCGAAGCCAATTAACCAACAAACCTGTACGTCTTTGGGATGTGGGAAGAAACTGGAGCACCTGGAGAAACCCCATGCAGGTCACAAAGTACAAACTCTGTACAGACAGCACTCGTAGTCAGGATCAAACCTGGGACTCTGGCGCTGTGAGGCAACCACTCTACCCCTGCGCCACCGTGCCACTCTAATTTGTTTCATTCATTGAAATGTTGTCTTTATTATGTTATCGATGAGCACTGTGTTTACAGGCCAGTTGTGGGACATGTGACAATTAAATACTCCAGGAAACAGGAACTTTGGAGGCCCTGCATATTGTTTACTTTTGAGATACTTACCCAGCTTCCTGTGAATGCTACAATTAGTCCACTCCTACCCGTGGCAGCACATTTCAGACCCCATATTTTAGTTTAGAGATACAGTGCGGAAACAGGCCCTTCGGCCTACCGGGTCCGAGCCGACCAGCGATCCCCGCACGTATAACACTGTCCTACAACCATTAGGGACATTTCTTTTTTACATTTACACCAAGCCAATCACCCTACAAACCTGTACTTCTTTGGAGTGCGGGAGGAAATCGAAGTTATCGGAGAAAACCCACGCAGGTGATGGGGAGAATGTACAAACTCCGTACTAGACAGCACCCGTAGTCAGGATGGAACCCGGGTATCTGGCGCTGCATTCGCTGTAAGGTAGCAACTCTACCGCTGCACCACCGTGACCGCCACATATTCACCGCACAAAGAATATTTTCCTAGCATTACTTTCAGTTTTTTGCCAACCACTTTCATTCCATGTCCCTCAGTTCCTGATCCATGGGAAAGATTCTTCAGTATCCTTCACGATGTTACATTTCTTTAGCCAGAGGGTGGTGAATCTGTGCAATTCTTTGCCACAGAAAGCTGTGGAGGCCAAAAGTCAATGGATATTTTTAAGGCGAAGATTGAAAGATTCTTGATTAGTCTGGGTATCAGGGATTATGGGGAGAAGGCAGGAGAATGGGGTTGAGAGGGAGAGATAGATCAGCCATGATGGAATGCTGAGGTCATGTGATAGAAGCAGAATTAGGCCACTCGGCCCATCAAGTCTACTCCACCACTCAACCATGACTAACCCTGAACTGAATCCGCACCCTCCATGCAAGAACAGCCCAGCACCTGCTTAAGTGGGGGGTGACAGACAGCCCTGCTTGCCACTGCGGACATCCAGACCACACCATCCCACACATCGTGAATGACTGCCCACTGAGGCTTTTCCCTGGTGGCATCAAAGCCGTCCACCCAGACAACTGATGCTGTCCTGGCCTGGATGTCTACCCTTGATCTACAACTTTAGGCTGTGCACACCATACGCAAGAAGAAAAACCATCTACTATGTAAGAATCTGATGTCTGATCTTGGTGAAAGGAGATACACAAAGTTAGAATAACTCAGCGGGTCAGGCAGCCTCTCTGGGAAAAAAGGATTAGGTGACATCGATTCTGAAGCAGAGCCTTGACCCATTCCTTCTCTGCAGAGATGCTGCCTGACCTGTGGAGTTACTCCAGCTCTTTGTGTCTATCTTCGGTGATAAACAGTTTCATTGCTTCTCATGTTAACTCACGAGGAACTCAGCTGGCCAAGCATCGTCTGAGGAGGGAATGGACAGGCTGAAGAAGGATCCCGACCTGAAACTGGTCACCGACCAGTGTTCTCCAGAGATGCCGCCTGACCCGCTGAATTACTCCAGCACTTTGTGTCTGAGTATGGTTTACCCCCCACTATGGGTGCGAACGCTACTGAGTATGAGACCATTGAATGCCCAGACACTGAGAATGTATGAAGATTAGTACGGATCTAAGGGGTTATGGGGAGAATGGAGTTTGGAGGGATAGATCGATCGGCCATGATTGAATGGGGGAGTACACCTGATGGGCCGAAAGGCCCAATTCTGCTCCTATTACTTATGACCTTATGACAATCGAGCTGCTGTCGACAGTGTACAGATACATGATAAAGGAATAAGGTTTAGTGCAAGGTAAAGCCAGTAAAGTCCGATCAAAGACAGTCTGATGGTCACCAAAGAGGTAGATAGTAGTTCAGCGCTGCTCTCAGGTTGTGGTAGGATGATTCAGTTGCCCGATAACAGCTGGGAAGAAACTGTCCCTGAATCTGAAGGTGTGCGTTTTCACACTTCGATACCTTTTGCCCGATGGGAGAGGGGAGAAGAGGGAGTGGACGGGGTGCGCCTCATCCTTGATTATGCTGCTGGCCTTGCTGAGGCAGCGTGAGGTGTAGATGGAGTCAATAGAAGGGAGACTTGTAGGAAAGAACTGCAGGTGCTGGTTTGAATGGCAGGTAGACACAAAATGCTGGAGTGAGTTACTCCAGCATTTTGTGTCTACCTTCAATAGATCGCTTCGCCCAACACCTTCGCTCAGTTCACAATAACCAACCTGATCTCCCGGTGGCTCGGTACTTCAACTCCCCTTCCCATTCCGAATCCGACCTTTCTGTCCTGGGCCTCCTCCGTGGCCACAGTGAGTCCCACCGTAAATTGGAGGAGCAGCATCTCATATTTCGCTCGGGTAGTTTACACCCCAGCGGTATAAACATTGACTTCTCCAATTTCAGGTAGTCCTTGCCTTCTCCCTCTTTCCCCTCCCCTTCCCAGCTCCCCCACAGCCCACTGTCTCCGCCTCTTCCTTTCCTCTTCCCGCCCCCACCACCCCCCACATCAGTCTGAAGAAGGGTCTCGGCCAGAAACGTCACCTATTCCTTAGCTCACCCGCTGAGTTTCTCCAGCATTTTGATCTACCTTCAATAGAAGGGAGGTTGGTTTGTGTGACGGTCTGGGCTGTGCCCACAATTCCTTGCAATTTCTTGCCGTCTTGGATGGAGTTGTTCCCAAACCAATGGGAATATTTGAACGTATGAACTTATGAAGATTTTTCAGCACAGTATTTTTTTTGTGTATATTTTTCATTCTGAATAAAGTCTATTTTTAGAAGAAAAAAATGCTGTTGCCCAAGTAAACGATCTGCGCCTCAACCAACATTCCTGATGCTTTTTATCTAATTATGGTGACATGACTGCACAAGCTTCCTGTGCTCAAATTAGTCGCTACATTTCCCGCATTCCACCGTCAGTACGTATAAAAAAGTATTTTCTTCAGGGTCGGGGAATCAAGAACCAGGGGATATGGGTTTAAGGGTGAGAGGGGCAAGATTGCAAAGGAACCCGAGGGGCAACTGTTTCCACACTGAAGGTGGGTGGGGTATATGGAACGAGATGGCAGAGGAGGTGGTTGAGGCAGGTACTAAAACAAGATTTGAAGGACATTTGGACAGGTACATGGATTGGAAAGGTTTGGAGGGATGTGGGCCAAACTCTTATTTTAGAGATTTTCTCAGGACGTGCAAAGCTTTATAAAAACGCACGGTCCTCTTTCGTTTACAGTATAACGATACCATTTATACGGTGGCCCAGCTGGTGGACTTGGCGCCTCACAGCACCAGAGACCCGGGTTCGATCCTGACTCTGGGTGCTGTCTAAGTGTAGTTTGCATGTCCTTCCCGTTACCACGTGGGTTTTCTCCGGGTGTTCCAGTTTCCTCCAACATCCCAGGTTTGTGCGTTTATTGGCTTCCGTAAATTGTCCCTCATGTGTAAGGTAGAACTAGTGTACGGGTGATCGATAGTCGTCGTGGACTAACTGGGCTGAAGGGCCTGTTTCCACGCTATATCTCTAAACTAAAAAAAAACGAAAAGGACATGGATAGGATAGGTTTAGAGGGATATGGGCCAAACACTTGCAGGTGGGACTAGTGTAGATGGGACATGTTGGGCGGCATGTGGCTCTGTAAATTGCTGCATGTGTGTAGGGAGTGGATGAGAAAGTGGGATAATATAGAACTCGGGTGAACAAGCGATCGATGGTCAGCGTGGACTTGGTGGGCAGAAGGGCCTGTTTCCAGGCTGAAAAACTAAACTAAACCAAACCAATCCAATCCAAACTAAAGATAGACACTAAAATGCTGGAGTAACTCAGCGGGTCAGGCAGCATCACTGGAAAGAAGGAATCGGTGACATTTCACGTCGAGACCCTTCCTCAGACTAACTAAACTAAACCAAAATAATCCACAATAAACTACGCTAAACCAAACCAGTCCAAACTAAACCAAATTAATCTAAATGAAACTAAACCAAACCAAACTAAACTAGGTGACCCCAAGTGAAAATAAACATGTTGGAAGTAGCGGAGAATGAATAGCATTTCACTTTAGCTTCCCGTCCTGATGTATCCCAGCAGGAAGTTGAGTGAAGGGCATTTAGTGACAAATGTCACGATACAATACGACACAACTTTATTTATCCTAGGAGGGAAATTGATCTGCCGTGGTGGTCACGGTGGCGCAGCTAGTAGAGTCGCTGCCTTACAGCGAATGCAGCGCCAGAGACCCGGGTTCGATCCCGACTACAGCTTCTGTCTGTACGTTCTCCCTGTGACCTGCGTGGTTTTTCTCCGAGATCTTCGGTTTCCTCCCACACTCCAAAGACGCGCAAGTTTGTAGGTTAATTGGCTTGGTATAAATGTAAAAATTGTCCCTAGTGGGTGTAGGGTAGTGTTAATATGCGGGGATCGCTGGTCGGCGCGGACCCGGTGGGCTGAAGGGCCTGTTTCCCTGCTGTATCTCCAAACGAAACTAAACTAAACATGAAACATTAAATTAAGGTGACGAGTGGAAAGGATTTGGGGTGTTTGAAAAGATTGGGGGGGAGGGAGTTGTACAGTTTTTATGACAAAAGGGGGAGGAGTTGGATCGCCTCAACGCAGAGGGAGACAAGGAGGGAAGTGACAAGGACTTTAAGACTTTTGCCTTCCATCACAGTGAGGAGGTGCCTGGTAGACTTACTGTGGTGGATGTTAAACTGTGTTAAGTGTGTGTTTTGTTATTTTATTCTATGTTATGACTGCAAGGTATACAATTTCGTTCAGACTGAAAGGTCTGAATGACAATAAAGGATACTTTACTTTGATTTAGTTGTACAGTTTGATCGCCACAGGGAAGAAGGATCTCCTGTGGCGTGCTGCGCTGCATCTTGGGGGAACCAGGCTATTCTGTGAACGTGCGGGCATGAATCAGCGGCATTATCTCGCCAAGGTAAATGTTTGCACAACCTCTCACTGACTGTTACCTACCCATTTCCAGCCGGGAGCTGCACACTCCGGTCCCGTATGTCACCGTCACCTCGGCCACAGAGTTTAAAGAGTCCCCTTGGTTTTCAGCGAATCCCAGGTAGTTGTAGGAGCCCATGTTGATCACGTCTTTAATGATCCTTCCTGTGTACCTGCGCCGAGAGGGGCGGCGATATTATTGCATTATTATCGGTAATATCATGAATAATATTATTATCAGGGCAGTCACGGTTGCTGCCTTACAGCGAATGCAAACAGCGGAGACTCGGGTTCGATCCTGACTATGGGTGCTGTCTGTGCGGAGTTTGCAGGTCCTCCCCGTGACCTGCGTGGGTTTTCTCCGAGATCTTCGGTATCCTCCCACACTCCAAAGAAGCACAGGCTTGTAGGTTAACAAAGGTAGACAAAAGTGCTGGAGAAGCTCAGCGGGTGCAGCAGCATCTATGGAGCGAAGGAAATAGGCAACGTTTCAGGCCTATTTCCTTCGCTCCATAGATGCTGCCTCACCTGCTGAGTTTCTCCAGCACTTTTGTCTACCTTCGATTTTCCAGCCTCTGCAGATCCTTCTTAAGCAGGCTTGTAGGTTAATTGGCTTGGTAAATGTAAAAAAACTGTCCCTAGTGGGCGTCAGATAGTGCTAATGTGCGGGCATCGCCGGACGGCGCGGACCCGGTGAACCTGTCACCGCGCTGTATCTCTAAACTACACTAAACAACAGGGTTCATTCCGCGCCATCGCAAATAATCAGTGACCTTTGTAAGGACATGTCAGCAACTGTGGGTTACTGACATGAACCACAGACTGTCAGCCCTTCACTAACGGCAGCTGTCAGCTATGTACATAACCACGCTCAGACGTCAATGGGTAGGCTCCACCTGGTCTGTCTCACTCCCTTCCCTCCGTTATATGGGCTGTTGTGGTAAGGAACTGCTGATGCATTTGGATGTGGAGAGGATGTTAGCACTGGTGGGAGAGTCTGTGACCAGAGGTCACAGCCTCAGAATTAAAGGGTGCTCTTTTAGAAAGGAGGTGAGGAGGAACTTCTTTAGTCAGAGGGCAGTTAATCCGTGGAAATCATTGCCACAGAGGGCCGTGGAGGCCAGGGCAGTGGATATTTTTAAGGCAGAGATAGACAAATTCTTGATTAGTACGGGTGGCAAGGGTTATAGATAGAAGGCAGGAAAATGTGATTAGGAGGCAGAGACAATAGACAATAGGTGCAGGAGTAGGCCATTCGGCCCTTTGAGCCAGCACCACCATTCAATGTGATCATGGCTGATCATCCCCAATCAGTACCCCGTTCCTGCCTTCTCCCCATATCCCCTGACTCCGTCCGCTATCTTTAAGAGCCCTATCTAGCTCTCTCTTAAAAGTATCTAGAGAACCGGCCTCCAGTGAGGCAGAGAATTCCACAGACTCACAACTCTCTGTGAGAAAAAGTGTTTCCTCGTGTCCGTTCTAAATGGCTTACTCCTTATTCATAAACAGTGGCCCCTGGTTCTGGACTCCTCCAACATCGGGAACATGTTTCCTGCCTCTAGCGTGTCCAAGCCCTTAATAATCTTATATGTTTCAATAAGATCCCCTCTCATGATTGAATGGCGGAGTAGACTCGATGGGTCAAATGGCCTAATTCTACTCCTATAACGTGAACTTGTGAGATGCAGGTTTAAACCGAAGATAGACACAAAAAGCTGGTGTAACTCAGCGGGTCAGGCAGCATCTCTGGAGAGAAGGGATAGGTGACGCATTGGGTCAAGACCTTTCTTCAGACCTTCCTTCAGACCCTTCTGGGGCCAGGATAGCATGAATGTGTAGGCAGGAACTGCAGATAACAAAATGTGTAGGAAGGAACTGAAGAGAAGGGACTGGACCCAAAGCATCACCCAATCCTTCTCTCCAGAGATGCTGCCTGACCCGCTGAGTAACTGCAGCTTTTTGTGTCTGTGCTCCGTCACGTGCCCAGTTTCAGTGAAATCCACCGGCTAAACCGACCTTTCCTCCACTTGCCAGGTAGCAAATCCGTCCAACGCAAGCGGTGGAGTTGCTGCCACACAGCGCCAGAGACCAGGGTTTGATCCTGACCACGGGTGCTGTCTGTACGGAGTTTGTACCTTCTCCCTATGACCACGTGGCTTTTCTCCGGGTGCTCCGGTTCCCTCCCACACTCCAAAGGCGTGCAGGTTTGTAGGTTAATCGGCTTCGGTATAATTGTAAATTAGACAATGGACAATAGGTGCAGGAGTAGGCCATTCAGCCCTTCGATCCAGCACCGCCGTTCAATGTGATCATGGCTGATCATCCACAATCAGTACCTCGTTCCTGCCTTCTCCCCATATCCCCTGACTCCGCTATCTTTAAAAGCCCTATCTAGCCCTATCTAACCGGTCTCCACCGCCCTTTGTGGCAGAGAATTCCACAGACTCACAACTCTCTGTGTGAAAAATGTGAAGATTGCCCCTAGTGTGCAGGATAGTGTTAGCGTGCAGGGGGGGGGGGGTCGCTGGTCGGCATGGACTCGGTGGGCCGAAGGGGCCTGTTTCCGCGCTGTACCTCTGAACAAAACAAAACAATGAAAGAACAGTTTAAGAAGGAACTGCAGAAGCTGGAAAATCGAAGGTAGACAAAAATGCTGGAGAAACTCAGCGGGTGAGGCAGCATCGATGGAGCAAAGGAATAGGCGACGTTTCGGGTCAAGACCCTTGTTAAGAACAGCATCATTTAAAGCCTGGCCGTCGGGCAACTATGCACTGTACCTGAACGTCCAGTTATAATCATCACTGAGTCGTTCCACCAAGTCAAACGTTGGGCCGGGCACGCTGCAGATCGGCCGATTCCAGTTGTCACGCACCCTCATGTACAGGTTCCGTTTGTAGAAATTTTCAAAGTCTTGATAGAGTGGCACAAAATCCTACACCATGAAATATCAAACAATAAACGCCATGGCAATGAAGTTTTAATTACATAGAAACATAGAAAATAGGTGCAGGAGGAGGCCATTCGGCCCTTTGAGCCAGCACCGCCATTCATTGTGATCATGCCTGATCGTATCCTATCAATAACCCGTGCCTGCCTTCTCCCCATATCCCTTGACTCCACTAGCCCCTAGAGCTCTATCTAACTCTCTCTTAGATCCATCCAGTGATCTGGCCTCCACTGCCCTCTGTGGCAGGGATTTCCATAAATTCACAACTCTGTGGGTGAAAAGGTTTTTTCTCACCTCAGTCTTAAATGGCCTCCCCTTTATTTTAAGACTGTGGTCCTTGGTTCTGGACTCGCCCAACATTGGGAACATTTTTCCTGCATCTAGCTTGTCCAGTCCTTTTATAATTTTATATGTTTCTATAAGATCCCCCCTCATCCTCAGTTCTTGTTACTCTACTTATATTACACCATGAACAATGAGCCAGAGGTCTTTCACACCATTAGACACAAGGAACTGCAGATGCTGGAATCTTGAGTCAAATATACAAATTGGGGCAGGCAGCATCAAAGATCTTATAGCGAAGCAAGATGGGTTACTCTCACGCAAACGTGAAGTACGCTCATGGGCGGATTCATGGGTGATTATATGACTCATTTTAGCAACCTGCCCCCGCCATCTTGTTCCGCCATCTTGCTCCGCCATCTTGCTTCCGGCCAAAGATTGGATCCGCAGCGGGGAGAGGGAGTGCGCGGCCCGGTGCAGCGGGAGAGGGAGTGTGGGGCCCGGGGCAGTGGGGAGAGGGAGTGTGGGGCAGTGGGGAGAGGGAGTGTGGGGCCCGGGGCAGTGGGGAGAGGGAGTGTGGGGTCCGGTAGGCGGGGGAAAGGGAGTGTGGGGTCCGGGGCAGTGGGGAGAGGGAGTGTGGGGCCCGGGGGCAGCGGGGAGAGGGAGTGTGGGGCAGGGCAGTGGGGAGGGAGAGGGAGTGTGGGGCAGTGGGGAGAGGGAGTGTGGGGCCCGGGGCAGTGGGGAGAGGGAGTGTGGGGCCCGGGGCAGTGGGGAGAGGGAGTGTGGGGACGGGGCAGGGGGGAGGAGTGTGGGTCCGGGGCAGTGGGGAGAGGGAGTGTGGGGCCCGGGGCAGTGGGGAGAGGGAGTGTGGGGCCCGGGGCAGAGGGGAGAGGGAGTGTGGGGCAGTGGGGAGAGGGAGTGTGGGGCAGTGGGGAGAGGGAGTGTGGGACCCGGGCAGTGGGGGCAGAGGGGAGTGTGGGGCCCGGGGCAGTGGGGAGAGGGAGTGTGGGGCCCGGGGCAGTGGAGGGAGTGTGGGACAGTGGGGAGAGGGAGTGTGGGGCCCGAGTGTGGGCAGTGGGGAGAGGGAGTGTGGGGCCCGGGCAGTGGGGAGAGGGAGTGTGGGGCCCAGGGGGAGAGGGAGTGGGGGCCCGGGGCAGTGGGGAGAGGGAGTGTGGGGCCCGGGGCAGTGGGGAGAGGGAGTGTGGGGCCCGGGGCAGGGGGGAGAGGGAGTGTGGGGCCCGGGGCAGTGGGGAGAGGGAGTGTGGGGCAGTGGGGAGAGGGAGTGTGGGGCCCGGGGCAGCGGGAGAGGGAGTGTGGGGCAGTGGGGAGAGGGAGTGTGGGGCCCGGGGCAGTGGGGAGAGGAGTGTGGGGCCCGGGGCAGTGGGGAGAGGGAGTGTGGGGCCCGGGCAGCGGGGAGAGGGAGTGTGGGGGCCCGGGGCAGGGGAGAAGGAGTGTGGGGCCCGGGGCAGCGGGGAGAGGGAGTGTGGGGCCCGGGGCAGTGGGGAGAGGGAGTGTGGGGCCCGGGGCAGTGGGGAGAGGGAGTGTGGGGCAGCGGGGAGAGGGAGTGTGGGGCAGCGGGGAGAGGGAGTGTGGGGCCCGGGGCAGCGGGGAGAGGGAGTGTGGGGCCCGGGGCAGCGGGGAGAGGGAGTGTGGGGCCCGGGGCAGCGGGGAGAGGGAGTGTGGGGCCCGGGGCAGCGGGGAGAGGGAGTGTGGGGCCCGGGGCAACGGGAGAGGGAGTGTGGGGCCCGGGGCAGCGGGGAGAGGGAGTGGGGGGCCCGGGGCAACGGGAGAGGGAGTGTGGGGCCCGGGGCCGTGGGGAGAGGGAGTGTGGGGCCCGGGGCAACGGGAGAGGGAGTGTGGGGCCCGGGGCAGTGGGGAGAGGGAGTGTGGGGCCCGGGGCAACGGGAGAGGGAGAGGGGCATAGGAGGGGGGGAGACATTGTAGTGAGGGGGCAGGCGAGGGAGTGCCGGGGGGGATAAGGCCTAGTGTGTGTGAAGTTGCGGGGAGGTTTACAATGTTTCTTATTTACACTGTTTCTTATTTAATGTCCCTTGTCTAGTCTGAAATAAAGTTCATTATTGGATCAGAAGAAATATAATTGTGTGTGTTATATGATTATATACATTTATATCACATTCATGTATGTGTGTTTATAAACATTTTATTCTTTAACAAGAATTAACAGAATTATGAACTAACAGAATTATGAATCTAACCCTATATCACGCACAAAAGTTCCCCCGCAATGTCAATCACCCTGCGAGTCGGGTCGGTTCCGGTTACTACAAAATCAACTCAAACACTGCTTGTGAGCCATTTAAAAAGAAATGATTTAAAAAACATTAAAAAAGACAATTACCAGAGTCAAATTTTATTGTTGACAAGAAGTATGAACTGACAAATCTAACCCACACAAACTGTTGCCCCGCGACATTGATTACACTGCGAGTCGGGTCAGGTCAGGTAGGCTCAGGTTACTAAAATGGGCGGGGAAAAATGCCCATGATCCCCTCCATAGCGTACTACACGTCAGCTCATTGCATTTCGCAGGAGTAGCCTATCTTGCTCCGCTATAAGATCTTTGGGCTGCATCTCTGCAGGAATGTGCAGGAAGGAACTGCAGATGCTGGTTTACACCGAAGATAGACACAAAAATGCTGGAGTAACTCGGCAGGACAGGCAGCATCTCTGGAGAGAAGGAATGGGTGACTTTCGGGTCGAGACCCTTCTTCAGACGGAGTCATGATCTATTCGACATTTTCTTTGAACTTTATCCCCTTGGATGTCTTGTTTTCACACTTTACCCTTCCATATCGCTGTGTCTCGCTCTCCCCTGACTCTCACTCCTAATAAGGGTCTCGACCCAAAACGTCACCCATTCCTTCTATGCAGAGATGCGGCCTGTCCCACTAAATTACCTCAGCATTGTCCTTTTAGCATATCTGTAGAACATGGAGAGGCGACGTTTTGGGTCGGCTCTGAAGAAGCATCAGCCATCCATGTTACCCCAGCCCTTTTGTGTTTTTTACTTCTCACAATTGTCTTATTCGACAAAATCTATTATTAGGCCAAACGAGGAGATAATTGGACAGGTTTGACAAAGGAGGAAAATTCAAGGATGGTTTGGGCGGCATGGTGGTGCAGCAGGAGCATTGCTGCCCTACAGCGCCAAGGACCCTGGTTCGATCCTGACTACGGGTGCTGTTCTGCACTTTCTCCGTGTGACCGCGTGGGTTTTCTCCGGGTGCTCCGGTTTCCTCCCAGAATTTGAAAGTGTTGCCAAAGCCAACCAACCTGCAATCCTGTATGTCCTTGGAGTGTGGGAGGAAACCGGAGCACCCGGAGAAAACCCACGCAGGTCACGGGGAGGACGTACAAACTCCGTACAGACAGCACCCGTAGTCAGGATAGAACACGGGTCTCTGGCGCTATAAGGCGGCAACTCTACCGCTGCGCCACCGTGCCACTCCCAAACTTGCACTGTATTACACGGTTACTGCCTCTGATACAAATAAACTATAGTTGCTGCCTTACAGGGCTTTGGGTACATCCCCGGTTCGATCCCGACTACGGGTGCTGTCTGTACGAAGTTTGTTCGTTCTCCCCGTGACCGTGTGGGTTTTCTCCAAGATCTTCGGTTTCCTTCCACACTCCCAAAGACGCACAGGCTTGTGGGTTAATTGACTTGGTACGTGTAAATTGTCCCTAGTGGGTGTGTGTTAATGTGCGGGGATCGCTGGTCGGCGCAGACTCGGTGGGCCGAATGGCCTGTTTCCGCGCTGTACCTCTAAACTAAACAGAACAGTAGAAGGGTACAACACAGGAATGAGCCTTTCATTCCACGGTGCTTGTGCGGAACATGATGCCAAGTTAAACTGACCTCATCTGCCAGCGCATGATCCAAATCCCACTATTCCATGTGCCTATCCAAAAGCCTCTTAGACACCACTATCGTATCTGCCTCCACCACCACCTCTGGCAGCGCGTTCCAGGCACCCACCACCCTCTGTGTAAAAGAACATGCCCCACACATCTCCGTCAAACTTTCCCCCTCCCACCTTAAAGCCATGCCTTCCACTGTTGGACATACCCACCCTGGGGTAATTTTTCTGGCTCTCTACCCTATCTATGCCTCATTTACTAAGCGGTTGAAGTCAGCCAGTTCCTCAGTACATGTGCGTGTACACATGTACAATGTTATCAGTTCTGTTCAATTGTGTTCAGTTCTGGGCACCTTGTTGTAGGAAAGATATTGTCAATCTTGAATAGGTTCAGAGAAGATTGCCAGGACTAGAGGGTGTGAGCTATAGGGAGAGGTTGAGTAGGCTGGGTCTTCATTCCTTGGAGCGCAGGAGGATGAGGAGTGATCTTATAGAGGTGTACACAATCATGAGAGGAATAGATCGGGTAGATGCACCGAATCTCTTGCCCGGAGTAGGGGAATCGAGGACCAGAGGACATAGATTCAAGGTGAAGGGGAAAAGATTTAATAGGAATCTGAGGGGTAACTTTCACACACAAAGGGTGGTGGGTGTATGGAACAAGCTGCCAGAGGAGGTAGTTGAGGCTGGGACTATCCCGATGTTTAAGAAGCAGTTAGACAGATACATGGATAGGACAGGTTTGGAGGGATATGGACCAAGCGCAGGCAGGCGGGACTAGTGTAGCAGGGACATGATGGCCGGTGTAGGGCAAGTTGGGCCGAAGGACTTGTTTCCACACTGTATCACTCTATGACTCTGTGTGTTCCTCAGTACATGTGTGTGTACATGTCCACAGTACATGTGCGTGTACATGTCCACAGTACATGTGTGCCAAAAGATGTAACCGATCAGGGACAGTTTCTTCCCAGCTGTTATCAGGCAACTGAACCATTGAATCAAAAAATAGAGAGCTGTCCTGAGCAACTATTTACCTCGTTGGAGACCCTCGGACTCTCTTTACTCAGACTTTATCTTCACAAGTTATAGGAGTAGAATTAGTCCAGTCGGCCCACAGTCTACTCCGCCATTCAATGATGGCTGATCTCTGCCTACTAATCCTATTTTCCTACCTTCTCCCTGTAACCCTTGTCACCTGTTCTAATCACGAATTTGTCCATCTCTGCCTTTAAAATATATACTGACTTGGCCTCCACAGCCTCGTCAGAGGGACTCCTCTGACGAAAGAAGTTCCTCCTCACCTCCTTTCTAAAAGAGCGCCCTTTAATTCCGAGGCTGTGACCTCTGGTCCTAGACTCTCCCACCAGCGGAAACAGGTTATCTTGCACTAAACGTTATTCCCTTATCATGCATCCGTACCCAGTGGACGGCTCGATTGTTGTCATGTATAGTACAGGGGAGAGATAAGACTTTGCCTTCCATCACAGTGAGGAGGAGATTCACTGTGATGGATGTTTGTGTAAATTGTGTTGTGTCTTGGTTCTTTTTCTTGTGTGTATGACTGCAGAAACCAAATTTTGTTTGAGGTTCAAATGACAACAAATAAATTGTATCAATTGTGTATCAATAGACACAAAATGCTGGAGTAACTCAGCGGGACAGGCAGAATCTGGATGTAGTACGCTGAAAAGCACTAGGTAAAGCATCATTCGGCACCATGACGGTGGTGGACATGCTAGTCGACATGGAGATGCCTCTGGAGTGCGTCTTTGTATGTGTTAAGGGCCTGTCCCACTGTACGAGGTAATTCAAGAGTTCTCCCGAGTTTTCCCGATTCGAACTCGGAGAATGTCCGTAGTACTAGTATCCTATGTGATCTTTGGTGCGGGGACGGAAGCCAGTTACGGAAATGGGGCCGAAAATTACCGATGAATCCGCCCATGACCGTACAACGTCTCTTTCGTCGAGTGGACTATCTTGCTCGCTATAGGATCTTTGCAAAGAACTAAAGTAAACTCTGCTTCCAATCATGGGAAACGAGGCAGTCATACCTGCAGTTCAATACTTGCTACTACCCCCTGGGGCTATTGTCACCAGATGCCTGACGCCCGCCCAGGCAACATTCTTCACGAAACATTGTCTTTATCCTGCTGCAGGAATGTTGAGGTGTGGCTTTTACAGCCAGCAACACATTAACAAATCAGATAATGCACAAAGTGCTGGAGTAACACAACGGGTCAGGCTGCTTCGGTGGAGGGAATGGACAGACAGACATTTAGGGCCAGAACCCTTCTTTAAATGGCGCAGCGGTAGAGTTGCTGCCTTTACAGCGCCGGAGACCCAGGTTCGATCCTGCCAACGTTGCTGTCTGTACAGAGTTTGTACGTTCTCCCCGTGACCTGCGTGGGTTTTCTCCGGGTGCTCCGGTTTCCTCCCACGCTACAAAGACGTGCAGTTTTGTAGGTTAATTGGCTTGGTATAAATAAATAATTGTCCCCAGCGTGTAGGAGAGTGTTAGTGTGCGGGAATCGCAGCTCGGTGCGGACTCGGTGGGCCGAAGGGCCTGTTTCCGCGCTGCATCTCGAAACTAAACAAAACTAAACTGAGGGGAGAGAAAGCTGGAAAAGAGAGGTGGGAGTAGGGCAAAGTCTGGCGAGTGATAGGGAGGAACTGCAGACGCTGACTTACATCGAAGGTATAGATACAAAATGCTGGAGTAACTCAGCGGGACAGGCAACATCTCTGGAGAGAAGGAATGGGTGATGTTTCAGGCATCTCAAATTGGTTGAAAAATACAGGCCCTTCGACCCACTGCGTCTATGCTCGCACTAGTTCTACTTTATCACACGTTCTCATCCGCTGCCTACGCAGACGGGGCAATTTACAGAAGCCAATTTCCCTACAAACCTGCACGACTTTGGGATGTGGGAGGAAACCAGAGCAACCGGAGAAAACCCACGCGGGTCACAGAGAGCACGCGCAAACTCCGCACGCAGACAGCACCTGAGGTCAGGATCAAACACAGTCGCTGGTGTCACAGCTCATTCTAAAAGGATTGAACGGAATCTCACCATCAATCACCCGTTCATACTAGTTCGAAGTTATCCCACTTTCCCATTCACTCCCTACACACTTAGGGGACAATTTACAGACGGCCGATTAACTTACAAACCAGCACATCTTTGGTATGTGGGGGGGAAACCGGAGCACCCGGAGGAAACCCACATGGTCACAGGGAGAACGTGCAAACTGCACACACAGGCAGCACCCGAGGTCAAGCTGGAACTTGGGTCCCTGGCGCGGTGAGACAATACACAATAGGTGCAGGAGTAGGACATTTGGCCCTTCGAGCCAGCACCGCCATTCAATGTGACCATGGCTGATCATCCCCAATCAGTACCCCGTTCCTGCCTTCTCCTCATATCCCTTGAATCCGCTATTTTTAAGAGCCCTATCTAGCTCTCTTGAAAGCATCCAGAGAACCTGCCTCCACAGCCCTCTGAGGCATGAAATTCAGACTCACCAGTCTCTGTGAGAAAAAGTGTTTCCTCGTCTCCGTTCTAAATGGCTTACTCCTTATTCTTAAACTGTGGCCCCTGGTTCTGGACTCCCCCAACATCGGGAACATGTTTCCTGCCTCTAGCGTGTCCAAACCCTTAACAATCTTATATGTTTCAAGGCATCAGCTGTGAGGCAGCAGCTCTACCTGCTGCACCACTCCGCTGCCCGTGGGTGTATATTAATTCTGCTCTCTCCCAAACTTAGCAGCCCCACTTTTCTAATTGTGTAACCTCCTCCACCCTAAGCCCATCCTCCACTGCACCGCAATGCTTTGGATTTTGACCTCCTAAACATCACAAGCTGCTGACTCTTCAGTTGCATTGGGTGTTCTGTAATTCAATTGCATTTCCTCTTTCAAAGTTACTGAGGAGCTTTTACTGTGACTGTGTTTGGGTGTGCCTTGAGCTGGGTTTCATTTTGTCAATGCTCCTTGAACATTCCTGATAGCAGCACTTCCAGTTTTCCGATGGCAATGAGCCTTTTAGTTTTACTTTAGTTGAGAGATACAGCACGGAAACAGGCCTTTCGGCCCACCGAGTCAGCGCCGTACCAGCTATCCCCACACATTTACACACTTTACACTTTACACTTTTATACCAAGCCAATTAGCACTACAAACCTGTACGGCTTTGGAGTGTGGGAGGAAACCGAAGATCTCGGAGTAAACCCACGCAGGTCACGGGGAGAACGTACAAACTCCGTACAGACAGCACCCGTGGTCAGGATCCAACCCGGGTCTCCGCAGCTGACATTTTTTGGCTATGCGTGGTGGGTGTATGGAACGAGCTGCCGGAGGAGGTAGGAGTGGAATTCTCTGCCAGAGGGCGGTGGAGGCCGGTTCTCTGGATACTTTCAAGAGAAAGCTAGATAGGGCTCTTGAAGTTAGCGGAGTCAGGGGATATGGGGAGAAGACAGGAACGGGGAACTGGGGATGATCAGCCATGATCACATTGAATGACGGTGCTGGCTCGAAGGGCCGAATGGCCTACTCCTGCACCTATTGTATATTGTAGTTGAGGCAGGGACCATCGCAACGTTTAACAAAACCTTTGGACAGGTACATGGATAGGACAGGTTTAGAGAGATATGGACCCAACGCAGGCAGGTGGGACGACTGTAGATGGGACATGTTGGTCGGTGTGGGCAAGTTGGGCAGTAGGGCCTGTTTCCATTAGACTCTAAAGAACTCAACTCGGGGAAATTGCCCCTTAG
This sequence comes from Amblyraja radiata, assembly GCF_010909765.2. Lineage (NCBI taxonomy): Eukaryota > Metazoa > Chordata > Chondrichthyes > Rajiformes > Rajidae > Amblyraja > Amblyraja radiata. The sequence goes on along the minus strand of NC_045963.1, from coordinate 76,664,229 downwards.
CCAGGATTCGTATGCCCTTCATCTAAGTCTCCCTCGCCTTTCTCTGTTCAAAAGAATTCAAGTTTACCCAGTCTTTCCTCCATGGCATGGAAATTGGTCTATTATTGCCATGTGTACCGAGATACAATGAAAAGCTATTGTTTGCATTCCATTCAATCACATCAAATCACACTGTCAATATAATCAAGCCAAGCCCAACTCAAACAAGTAATGCAGAGAGGAAAATACCAGTGTAAAATATAGTTTTATGACATCATAGTGTAACAGGTCCAGAGAAAAAGTGTAATGTCCAAAATGTGGTAGGTTGGAAGATCAGGACCACTGTCGAGTTTATGGGACCAGCGTTCTGAGGTCTGATAAGCCGGCAACAGTTTTCCAGTCCTGGCAATATCCTGGTAAACCTTCTCCAGAGCAATTACAATTGTTTTTAATGTGGTGACCAGAACTGTACACAGTACTCAAACTATCAGCTAATTAGTATTGCGGATATAAGTTCACAAGTAATAGCAGAATTATGCCATTCGGCCCATCGAGTCTACTCCGCCATTCAATCATGGCTGATCTCTGCCTCCTAATCCCATTTTCCTGCATTCTCCCCATGACCCTTGACACCCGTTCCAATCTAGAATTTGTCTATCTCTGCCGTAAATATATCCACCGTCTTCATAAGTTCATGTTGTCGGGAGCAGAATTAGGCCATTCGGCCCATCGAGTCTACTGGCTGTTTTATCTTTCCCTCTCAACCCCATTTTCCTGCCTTCTCCCCACTACCCCTGACAGAATCGCTAGAGTGTAGAAATAAAGAACTGCAGACACTGCTTATCACACAAAAGGACACGGAGTGCTGGAGTAACTCAGCAGGTCAGGCAGCACCTCTGGAGAACGTGGGTAGGTGACGTTTCGGGTCGAGACTCTTCTCCAGACTTCTGAAGAAGGGTCCTGACCTGAAACATCGCCCAGCCACCTGCTCCAGAGATGGGTTAAAGCAGGAAAAGCAATTTGGAAAATTAACCCAACTCTGCTCCATTTGAGCCGTAGCAAGAAATGCCTCAATTCAACACATTGAAAATGAGAGTGTCGTACCTTTTGCTCTTTTCTCTCCTGTGACGCGTGACATTTCTCAAGGCCCCAGGTGCGCAGAAAGTCTCTCAAATACCCAAACAAGGTGACGATTCCATAGCCCATGTAAGTGAGTACGGGTACGTATATCGGCGGTTGCTCGAACGATTCATGGAAGATCTTCTTCTGGTGATCTGTAGTGGACTTGCCATTCTGCTGTTGAAAAACAATAATTCAAATGTTGAGACGCACTCCAGTGTGACAAGCCTCAGTCACCTCTTTAGTTCACAAGTTATAGGAGCAGAATTAGGTCATTGGGCCCATCAAGTCTAATCTGCCATTCAATCATGGCTGATCTCTGCCTCGTAATTCTTTTTTACCCAGACAGTTGTGAATCTGTGGAATTCTCTGCCTCAGAAGGCAGTGGAGGCCAATTCTCTGGATGCTTTCAAGAGAGAGTTAGATAGAGCTCTTAAAGATAGCGGAGCCAGGGGATATGGGGAGAAGGCAGGAACGGGGTACTGAATGTGAATGATCAGCCATGATCACAGTGAATGGCAGTGCTGGTTTGAAGGGCCGAATGGCCTACTCCTGCTCCTATTGTCTATTGTTTAATCCCATTTCCATGCCTTCTCCCCATAACCCTTGACACCCATTCTAATCAAGAAGGTAGCGGGGAGATGAGTGCTAATCTGCTTTTAAAAAAAATCAATGACTTGGCCTCCAAAGCCCTCTGTGGCAATGAGTTCCACAGATTAACCACCCTCTGACTAAAGAAGTTCCTCCTCACCTCCTATCTAAAGGAGCTCCCTTTAATTCTGCGGCTGTCTCAGTCATGCCACAAAAAGGCTGGCAGTATCATCAAAGACCCCCACAATCCTGGCCACACACTCATCTCCCTGCTACCTTCAGGTAGAAGGTACAGGAGCCTGAAGACTGCAACAACCAGGTTCAGGAATAGCTACTTCCCCACAGCCATCAGGCTATTAATCCTGGCTCGGACAAAACTCTGATTATTAATAACCCATTATCTGTTATTTGCACTTTATCAGTTTATTTATTCATGTGAGTATATATTTATATAATGCTATATGGACACACTGATCTGTTTTGTAGTAAATGCCTACTATGTTCTGTGTGCTGAAGCAAAGCAAGAATGTCATTGTCCTATCAGAGACACATGACAATAAACTCACTTGAACTTGAACTTGTGACCTCTGGTCCTAGACTCTCCCACCAGTGGAAACATCCTTTCCAGTATCCTTAAAGTTAGTTGGTATCTGTCAACCCAAAAAATGTCTAACACACCCTCCATTTACTGTTGCCAGTGTAAGGTTTTGCACAAACAAGAACGTTTAAGAAGGAACTGCAGATGCTGGAAAATCGAAGGTAGACAAAAGTGCTGGAGAAACTCAGCGGGTGCAGCAGCATCTATGGAGCGAAGGAAATAGGCAACGTTTCGGGCCGAAACCTTGAAGGGTTTCGGCCCGAAACGT